>NC_090747.1:41076830-41079330 GCF_036898095.1 Palaemon carinicauda | reverse complement strand
AGATAAGTTTTCGAAAAATACTATAAAAAAGGGCACAACAAATCCAAATATTCATATATATAAGTCAATATTTGTGGGGAAAATTTCTCGTAAGGTAGAAAATAATTAGTTGTCCACCAGGTAAGAAGTGAGGGTGAAAAATACGAAAATATAAAAAAAGGGAAAGAATGCAAGCATGGGTACCTTGAATCTCAAGAATGCAATACCAAAGTGAAAAATGATGATAAAAACCTACTGAAAAGGTGAAAATAACGAATGGAATATATCCTTCAAACCAACTTCATCGTCAGGGAGAAGTCAGTCACTGATTCTCCCTTCCAAGATGAAAATATGACAAAAATTATTTCAAAACAAGTTAATGATAACCTTTACGCTTCTTAAAAAGTAAACATTTTCTGCAAATGTGTTTATGTTGGACATTTTTACATAATTCTCCCCTTATATATGACAGATTTATTTTAAAGTTGTAACTGATCATAACGTGTTTTATATTTATTATTTATTACTTCTCTTGAATAGTTTAATAATAATAATAATAATAATAATAATAATAATAATAATAATAATAATAATAATAATAATAATAATAATAATAATAATGTTTTAAAATAATCTTCGGTGGATGTTGTAGTCTTGAAGGTGATGGAGTCGCTGTCCATAAGGGCGCCTACTATCTTCATTTGGGCCCTCAGGGCAGCACGTAAAGGTTTGAGCATCTAATTTACACAAAGGCCATGTAGTAAATTCCCTTCACGAGGAGAGTTGTCTGCGGCAGGTTGTAGGCGAGTGATACTGGCCATTTCCCTGAGGAGAGCGAAGCCTTTTGATCGCCCGACAGTTGTTGAGAGAGCTGAAAAAGTTTAGGTATACGGCTAGTATGTGATAGTGCATTTTGCCCCAGGAGGTATGTTTTAAGGGTGTCGTACGCTATTGGGGTGATCCTTGGTCTTAAAGCCAATTTTCTATTTCCGGGAACGTGTCCTCCCAGAATGCTGCGAGAGCATAATCTTCTTTGTTGCTTGAGCAAGTAATGCCCTTAATGCAAAACTGGACCTCGATCCACTGAATCTGGTCTAGTGTAGAGTAAATACAGCAGTTTATTCATGATTTTTTTTTTTCCTTTGTGGGTTGCAGATGTGAATAGCCAGCTCTTAAGATGACTTCCTCTCGTGTAAGTATAAGGTAATTTTGTAAGTAATATTAGACTTCCGTCGTCAATCTCATTGAATTAGTTACTCAAGTCACTATATGTGAACCTACATTATTTTTAAGAATTGACTTTTATTTCACATATATTTGTTTGGAGGTCTTATGTAACCTGTCTGAGAGCGTTATGTGACCATATGAGATAGGAACAAGGGCTTATGTAAAAGTTTTTATATTTTCATGAGGTATTGCATCATGTTTTAGAGAAAATACTCAATTTTTAGTCTGCCATGTGCTATGGAAGAATCTCCAAAATCTTGATGTTAGATGTTATCTTTTTTTTCGAAAATGGTGGGTTGGCAGAGCAGCGGAGAATGAGATTTCCTGAAAACCTGGTTCATCTTTTGACACTTTTATATGGCATCACTGTTAGGCCAACCCCCCACGCCTCATGCTTCCAGATCTATTAGAATCTTCTGGAAGTAGCTAAGTTTCATATATATACCGACCCCAGGGATAATTAGATGAGATAGAGAATTCCAACTTAAGTCAGAGCCATCTTTCCCTCTCTATCTCACAAGCCTCTCAGAGTATTGTTTTAAAAATTGAGTATTGATTAAAATTCTCTTAGAGTTTCATTAACTAACTCTGTAGTAATATGAAAGGTATTTGTATCGTCATCTGGTTAACTATATTCATTGTGTGCTAAGACTAATTAAGTAGTGAGTAAAATTTATTTTCAAATAAAACTAAGTTATTGTATAATTTGCAAAGGTATCATTTCTTTTGTCTAAGTCTGAGGTTTATTCAGATTTAATATTTTTACTCAAGTCAATATAAAACTTTCAGACCTTAATATAAATTATGTTCAGACTTAATATTTTGAATGATTTATTTTTTCTTATTTATATAAATTCTCTCAAAGTGTTGTAATTTATATAAAATATATTCATTTTCGTGAAGTGCACTATTTCAATTATCAGTGTTTATTTCATACTTGCTCGTATCTTGTTAACGAATCGAAGTAAGAGATGGTTTTGAATAATCGTAATAATATAGCCCAGTGTTGTTTTGAGTGTATTTCAAAGACCCTTGGATATTCAGTGTTTTTCGTATTGCTGTCTGGAAGTTATATAACTGTCATAGAGCTCATTTGTTAATATTTTCAAGCATCATAGATTTAATGTAAAAAAAAAAACTGGTGAATAAGGAACTCGAGAGTTTGTATGGCTCGCAAGTCGTGATATATATTATATTCTATTTTGGTTCCAAAGTATGTGATCATAACATAAATTTTTTTTGGTTCCTAGATCCGGAAGCCTTCATATAATACAATTTTGGTGCCCTGACGCTT
>NC_090747.1:41061830-41066830 GCF_036898095.1 Palaemon carinicauda | reverse complement strand
TTTCAAATCCCTTGTGAACGTGAACAAAGGGCTTTTTAATGTCGTTGATTTAAACATCAGATTAAAAAGGATATTTTATCAGATATCCTGAATATAATATTTCATAGGTATTCTGTATTACTTTATATTATGAAGATCTGAGGGGATGAAATTATCTAATGTAGTGTATATTGTAAGCGACAAAAGAAGCCTTTATATGTTCTTCTGGAGATGAGAAAAATTCTTCTGAAATATAAAATTCTCTTACACATGTGTCAGGAGGCAGTAGCGTCTAGACTCAAGAGATCCAAAACTCAACGAACATTTCAAAATAATGCTGCACTTATTGTTGCGGAAATTGATATGGGACTTATTTTCAGTTTTTCTCGCCTAAGTGAGCTTGTAGTGTCAATATCATTATGTTTAAAAAGTTACAGGATGGGGCATGAAAGTAATCTTAATTCTATTGTACTCTTAAGATGGGACGAAAGAGTATGCTTCACAGATGGATGGTGCTGAAAAACTGATATCATTAAGAAAGTGGTTTTAATTTTTCCTTTTTTTTTTTCCGCTAATGGAAACTCGAATAAGTGAACCTTCCAAGTTAGTTGCTTAGTAAGTTATTGATGGTGCTTTTTTTTAGGGTTTCAAAGAAGAAGGAAACTAGAAAGGAGGTGGAAATATTTGCCAATGACTTACAAGTAAAAAAATCCAAAAACACTTCTAAAAAGAGGAAAAAATATTTTCGCTCTTTCCCATGATTTCTACTTAAATACATATCCTACATACATTATTTTCATGTATTATAAAGATTTAATACCTATATGATATATTATTTTTCTTTTCAAAGTTTTTATATTCGTTTTCAATATCTTTTTTTAAATAATCATTTCACCTAATTGAACCTATTATTAAAGTTCTTTGTTATATAAAATGGATCGGATATAACCATGCCTTCCAAAATGAGGAATTATACTTTCAAAGCCTTTCCAAAAATATCTAATTTTGTAATTGAAGGTTCTATTCATTTCATAATAATTCTTTATTTTCCTATACATTCTAATGTTAAACTAAACAATATGAAATTAATTTATTTGCAATATACGTTCATTATTCTTTCTTATTTCAAGTAACCTCACCTCTAATTTAATTGCTACTCTTCTAATAGGAACGGTTGGGTACATTAGCATTTTGTTAATTAAGTCGTAATCTAATTATAAGTAATAATCCTATTGTGACGTATCAACGCAAAAAAAAAAAAAAAAAATTAAATATGGGGATGTTAGCTTATCAACATGTTTAATGGGAATGAAAAATATTTTGTTAAATGTGAATCTCTCAATTAATAAAATATATTTTCTGATAATGTTATTTGGCAAAATAAGGGTTGCTTCAACAACGTAGATTTAAAATAACACCTTTTCTATGATACTAATTATAGGAATGTGAAACGAGTCATGGAAAATGACCCTCACAAGATCAGCAATTATATTCTAAGAAGCATGATTGAAAGAGGGTCTCATTATTGAATATGTTATTTAGTTATTTGGATAAATATCTATTATCTTACCAGTGATTAGTATTAATTAACACCGCTTAAAGAATATGAGTCGATGAATAATTGTGAATTCAGAATTAATGATTTCAGTAATCACTCGCCTAACTCAAAATAGGATAATTGATTCCATGATTTGAATCGCATGCCTTGCTTTCATTGGTTGATTTCATGGTCGATCAATACGCAACTCCAGTTACCATATTGACATTTACTTGATGAAGTATGTATTGTGACATTATGTAAAACGTTATTAACACGCTGTACCTCCCACTTCTATATAGTAGACGTTTCCTAAATAAACATTCACACCTCTGCTCTCCTTGTAATGTATAAATTGGCTCAAATTCCATTCATCATTGATTACTTCTCTCTTGTTAATGGTTTTATTTGGAGTACGATACATTTAGGAATGTTTCAATAACTTCTTTTTATTCACTTCGTGCTAATGACGATAACAATTGGAAAATAAATTTAATGAATTTGAAGTAAAAGGCTTTTTTGCAACTCAATTCAACCAGAGAAAGAAATTGGATCCCTCAGTTTAGACAGGATTGGATGAGGATGATGAAATTCAATATTTGGAAGCGAAAACAGGAAACAATGTCGCCTAATCAGAGAAAAATCACAATTAAATGAGGTTTCTTTCTCAGCCGATGCAATGAAAGGGTCTAAGGTGGATTAAGTCAGCATCCCAATTCTAACGTCTCTTTTTTAATAAAAAAGACTATCATTACCATAAAGGTGTTATTGAACTTCAATTTCATGTTCCTTGGCTAGACTGAATAATGATCGTGCTTATTGCAAAACGTAAGTAGAATGAATTGAACTCAATCTATACTGTTCCTTATAGACATTTCTTGCTGATTAATTATATTTAGATAGATTAATTATTTTGTTTTTTTAAGCCCCATGTTCAGTGCAATTTATTGAGGAAAAATTTATTAGCAATTTATATGTGAAAGATACCTACCAGAAACAACATTTATTTTAGCCTGCATCGTTATTCTTCCAAGGAATTCCTCAAATATGTGGACAGATATCTGTTTCCAGTTCGAGTTCCTTTAAATCTCTTCCTGACAAGAAGTAAGATTGATAATTATCTTTTTTCTTTGACAAATTATATACAATTTTTGAACCTCAAATATTTGACGATATTTGCTATGCAAAAAAAAAAAATGGCTATTTTACTATTTAAAATACAGTGATCCCATCCCGTCGGCTTATTTCTAAACTATATTTTACATGGTATATCTGATGAAGGTTATACGAGCATGAAAGATATGCTATATAATATTAAGAGACTTTAGGTCTGTTTCTTTCACGCTTCAGTTTAAAAGGATAGTTTATGATTATTATTATTATTATTATTAATATTATTATTATTATTATTATTATTAGTAGTAGTATTATTATTATTATTATTATTATTATTATTATTATTATTATTATTATTATTATTATTATTATTATTATTATTATTATTACTTGTTAAGCTACAGCCCTAGTTGGAAAAGAAGGATGGTATAAGCCCAGGGGCCCCAACAGAGAAAATAGCTCAGTGAGTAAAGGAAACCAGGAAAAATAAATTATTGTACGAACAGTAACAAAATTAAACTAAATATCTCTTATATAAACTATAAAAACTTAAAAAAAAACAAGGAGATAAATTAGAGAGAACAGAGTGCCCGAGTGTACCCTCAAGCAAGAGAAATCTAACCCAAGACACTGGAAGCCCATGGTACAGAGGCTATGACACTGCCCAAGACTAGAGAACAATGGATTGGTTTGGAGTGTCCTTCTCCTAGAAGAGCTGCTTACCATAGGTAAAGAGTCTCTTCTACCCTTACCAAGAGGAAAGTAGCAACTGAACAATTAAAGTGCAGCAATTAACCCCTCGGGTGAAAAAAGAATTGTTTGGCAATTTCAGGGTTGTCACAATTATAAGGACAAAGGAGAATCTGTGAAGTATAGGCCAGACTATGTGGTGTACGTGTAGGCAAATGGAAAGAACCGTAACAAGAGAAAAAGATCCAACCTTGTACTGTTTGGCCAGTCAAAGGACCCCAAAACTCTCTAGCGCTTGTATCTTAACGCCGGCGCGTGCCCTGGCCAACCTACTACCTATAAAATGATAAAGTTATGTAACTCTGAAAAGCAGAAACTTTTTTGATTTATTATTTTAAAATATAAGTAAAATTTGAGATGACTGAAAAAAAGATGTTGTCATAAAAACTAAATCATTTTCGCCAGGCAAAGCTCAAAACACAAATCTTATTTAACACTTCCAGGTTAAGCACGGGAATTACCTAAAAAGAAAAGAATATAAGCTGATGTAATGAAAGAATATGTTATTTGAATACTAAACCTAATAAGAGCCAAAAACTTTGGAACTTTTGAGAACCTATTGTGTTATTAACTATTTCAAATTATTCATTCATTTACCCCCTCCATATATATATATATATATATATATATATATATATATATATATATATATATATATATATATATATATATATATATATATATATATATATATATATATATATATATATATATATGTGTGTGTGTGTGTGTGTGTGTGTGTGCGTGTGTGTGTATCATCTGTGGAAGGGTAACAAATCAGATTTGACGTGGACAACTACACTCATCTTCGAGCATTTGCTCAGAGAATTTATGCCTCATCTGAAAAGGTGTACAATTTAACCATAAAAGAAACTCTTTCTGGTACAACTCAGGAAAATAAATGGTGGTCTACCCTTAAATCTGCATTCTTTGGTGTTGATGCAACAGTTCCTCCTTTACTTAAACCAGATGGTTCAGTCACTCACTGTCCAAAGGAAAAGGCAACCCTTTTGACTGATTTTTTTGACAGTACACAGAGTAATGAAAAACTTGAACTTCCTCATTCCTGTTTTCCTGAGGCTAAAATAACTAGTTTAGCCTTTTGATCTCCTAAGATTAAAGCTCTGTTAATGGACTTTGATGCTTATGGGGGTTGTAGACCCAAATGGTATTTTTCCTTTGTTTTTTATAAAGGCAGCAGATTTCTTAGCTCCAAAGTTATCTGTTATTTTGCGCAAGTTAGCAAGAAGAGGAGCTTTTAATAATTGTTGGAGAATTGGTAATGTTATTCCTCTATGTAAATGTGTTTGTGGTAGCTCAAATCCCATTGATTACTGCCCAATTTCCATAACTCCCATATTATCTAAAGTTTTTGAACGTCTTCTCGCAAAAGGTCTTAATAGGTTTGCTGAAGGTAATCATCTACTCACTAGTTTGCAATTTGGTTTTCGTAAAGGCCCTGGAGCATGTGATGCCCTTCTTACAATCTCCAATGCTGTACAGAAATCCCTTGATTGTGGTCAGGAAGTTCGTATTATTGGCCTTGATTTTAGTGCTGCCTTTGACCGTGTTAATCATGAGGCCCATATTTTCAAACTCAAACAGTTGGGAGTGGGTT
>NC_090747.1:41006830-41054330 GCF_036898095.1 Palaemon carinicauda | reverse complement strand
GATTGTTTTTAAGTGAATGTTTCATCATTCATAATGCTGATGACACTCATGTGATTATTGATGGTTATATCGATAACTTCGAAAATTTAGTCAGCAAAGCTGAGGAGATTTTATATTATTACTATTATCATTATTACTAGCCAAGGTACAACCCTAGTTGGAAAATCAAGATGCTATAAGCCCAAGGGCCAACAAGGAAAAATAGCCCAGTGAGGAAAGGAAATAAAGAAATAAAAAATTGATGAAAACAAAATAACAATAAATCAATCTAAAAACAGTGACTATGTCAAAAGAGATTTGTCATATATAAACTATTAACAAAGTCAAAAACAGATACAATATGCCATATATAAACTATAAAAAGACTCATGTCAGCCTGGTCAACATAAAATCATTTGCCCCAACTTTGAACTTTTGAAGTTCTACTGATTTAACTAACCGATTAGGAAGATCATTCCACAACTTGGTAACAGCTGGAATAAAACTTTTAGAATACTGTGTAGTATTGAGCCTCATGATGGAAAAGGCCTGGCAATTAGAATTAATTTCCTTCTTAGTATTACGAACAGGATAAAATTGTTCAGGGAGATCTAAATGTAAAGGATGGTCAGAGTTATGATAAATCTTATGCAACATGCATCATGAACTAATTGAACGACGGTCACAAAGATTAATATCTAGATCAGGAATAAGAAATTTAATATACCGTAAGTTTCTGTCTAACATATTAAGATGAGAATCAGCAGTTGAACACCGGACAGGAGAACAATACTCAAAACAAGGTAGATTGAAAGATTTAAACACATCTGAATAGATTGATCACCGAAAATCTTAAAACCCTTTCTCAATAAATTTATTTTTTGTGCAATTGAAGAAGACACAGACCTAATGAGTTTCTCAAAAGTAAATTCGCTGTTGCGAATCACACAAAAAAAATTAAGTCATACAAATTTACAGAAACATTATCAATACTGAGATCCAGATGTTAAGGAACCACCGTCCTTGACTTACAATCATACTTTGAGTTTTGTTAGAATTCAACTTCATACCCCATAATTTGCACCATGCACTAATTTTAGCTAAATCTCTATTAAGGGATTCACTAACCCCAGATCTACATTCAGGGGGTGGAATTGATGCAAAGAGAGACGCATCATCTGCGTATGCAACAAGCTTGTTTTCTAGGTCAAAGCACATGTTATGTGTATACAGTATGAAAAGTAATGGGCCAAGAACACTACCCTGTAGAACACCGGATATCACATTCCTATACTCACTATGGTGCCCATCAACAACAACTCTTTGAGATCTATTACTGAAGAAATCAATAATATGATCAGAAACGACCCACCCACTCCCAACTGTTTGAGTTTGGAAACAAGGGCTTCATGATTAACACGGTCTAAGGCAGCACTAAAATCAAGGCCAATCATACGAACTTCCTGGGGGATTTCTGTACAGCATTGGAGATTGTGAGAAGGGCATCACATGCTCCAAGGCCTTTACGAAAACCAAATTGCAAACTAGGGAATAGATGATTACCTTCAGCAAACCTATTAAGACCTTTTGCCAGAAGACGTTCAAAAACTTTAGATAATATGGGAGTTATGGAAATTGGACGGTAATCAGTGGGACTTCAGCAACCACAAACACATTCACATAGAGAAGTAACATTACCAATTCTCCAACAAGTGCTAAAAGCTCCTCTTCTTGTTAACTTGCGAAAAATAACTGATAACTTTGGAGCTAAGAAATCTGCTGCCTTTATAAAAAACAGAAGAAAAATACCATTTAGGTCTACACCTCCATAAGCATCAAGGTCCATCAACAGAGCTTTAATTTCACGAGATTAAAAAGTTAAACTAGCTAGTTTAGCCTCGGGAAAACAGGAATGTGGAAGTTCAAGTTTTCATTACTCTATTTACTGTCAATAACATCAGCTAAAAGGGTTGCCGTTTTCCTTTGGACAGTGAGTGACTGAGCCATCTGGTTTAAGTAAAGGAGGAACTGTTGCATCAACACCAAAGAGTGCAGATTTAATGGTAGACCGCCATTTATATTCCTGAGTTGTACTAGAAAGGGTTTCTTTTATGGTTAAATTGTATACCTTTTAAGTGGAGGCATAAACTCTCTGAGCAAAAGCTTTAAGCTTAGTATGGTTATTCCAGGTCAAATCTTATCTGTTATCCTTCCAAAGATAATAGGCCTCCTGCTTCTCCAAATAAGCACGCCTACAATCATCATTGAACCACGGTGTCCTTCACTCGGTAACTTAGCACACGAGAAGGGATACGCCTATCAATTATGTTGACTAGATTCACATTCAAATGGACAACAGGATCTACACTACTATATAATTGTGACCAATCAAGCAAAAAAGATCATGCAAAATCCAATTCCAGTCTGCTTGGGATTGCATATAAATTTTACAAAAGTATGATACATCAGGGACAGGCTGCTCAGTCTTTACTAATAATGAAATCATGTTATGGTCAGGTGTCCCGACTGGAGAACCAACCTTACTAGTTATAAAGCCAGGGGAGTCAGTGTATATGAGGTCCAAGCAATTACCAGACCTGTGAGTAGCTTCATTTAGGATTTGCTCACAGCCTGATTCAGAGGCAAAGTCTAAAGCTCTTAAGCCATGGCGATTGGTAGGAGAGATAGAACTTATCCACTCCCTATGGTGAGCATTAAAATCGCCAACATAGACAAAAGAAATCTTGCTATCACCTTTTTGTATCTTAGCTATAATGGTAAGAAGACAATCGAAGATAAAATCCTCCATGTCTGGATTACGGTAGATCGAACACAAATAAATGTTGTTATGCCTGCCACAAACTTTTATTACCTGAATATCATGACATCCATATTCATAGCAGGACTTATGAGAAGCAGAGTACTCAGTCCTAATGTACACCGCCATTCCCCTGGCCCTTGGGATGGCATCACGTTTCAACTTTATTGGCTTTTCAAAACCAGTTACAAGGAGCTCAGATGAGTGCCTCATATTAGAAACCATTGTTTCCTAGTACAAAAATATATCATTCTGTCTGGACGCAACTGTAAGGTCTTGAATATTTGCATGAAGACCATGAATATTGCAATACAGAAGACGACATTGACAAAATCTAGGACTTACAGGTCCCGGAGTTCGCTCAATGTCTCCAGACAGCATAAAAATTAAAAGAAATAAAAAAGACATCATACTTGAAAACTAGATTAACAAAAATTATAACAAAAACAATATGTACAGAATTATAAATAAAGTGATTGATGAAACCCATAGACTATAGTAAAAAGTCGGAAAAACTGGTCAACATGGAGGAGCCGATACACCATGCAAGGCTAAATACCCTCCAGGATAGCCACTTCAATTAAAGGGAGAACAAAAAGGATGGTTTTGGGTAGAAAAAGAATCAGAAAAAGAAAAGACGACTTCTTGATAAACCACCAGGTATCCATGGCCCTTCTTATAAGCCTGCCCAACACACCATTTAATAAAAAAAAAAAAAAAACAAGAGGAAAAAAAATAAGATAGAAAAGTGTGCCTGAGTGTACCCTTAAGCAAGAGAACTCTAACCCGAGACAATGGAGGACCATGGTACAGAGGCCATGTCATTACCCAAGACTAGAGAACAATAGTTTAATTTTGGAGTGTCCTTCCCCTAGAAAAGCTGCTTACTATAGCTAAAGAGTCTCTTCTAACCTTACCAAGAGGAAAGTACACTGACATATTGCAGTACAGTAAATTAACTCCTTAGGTGAAGAAGTGTTTAGTATCTCATTGTTGTCAGGTGTATCAGGAAAGACAGACGAGAATATGTAAAGAATAAGCCAGACTACTCTGCGTATGTGTAGGCAAAGAAAAAAAATAAGCCGTAACCAGAGAGAGGGATCCAATGCATTACTGTCTGGCCAGTCAAAGGATCCAATAACTCTGTAGTGGTAGTATCTCAACTGGCGGCAGGTGCCCTGGCCAACCTACTACCTATATAGAATGAAGATGTATTTTCAAATAAATGGCTTATTAGTAAAAACAAGTAAAACGCAATGTTTATAACTTAGCTCCACGTAATATCTATCTGAAATCAGGATAACAACCAAATAATCTGAATAGGGCTCTCTAATCAAACCTACGTAGTTCGTAAAAAATTCCAAAAACCTTAATGAAATGCTCAGAGAAGTTATAGGGACCCTTATTTATTTCAATAGCCTCGAATTATATTCGAACTAGAAACCTGCCTAATAGTAGTACAATCGTTGGTATTGAATTTCACTCATTACTTCTATATAAAGGGTCGTTCAAAAAGCAATTCCCTTATGAAACTGATAAAAAACTTCAATATATATATATATATATATATATATATATATATATATATATATATATATATATATATATATATATATATATATATATATATGTGTGTGTGTGTGTGTGTGTGTGTGTGTTTGTGTGTGTGTGTGTGTGTGTGTTTTAGTTTTTATAAAGCTTTTATGAAAATGCTTCTCAAGATCTTGTGCAAACATCCCAAAATAGAAGAAGAAACATATTATTTTTTTATAATTTCTAAAAACAAAGTTTATATATATATATATATATATATATATATATATATATATATATATATATATATATATATATATATATATATATATATATATATATATATGTATATATATATATATCATCTCCATACTAAAAGTTATAACATTTCTATCTTATCCCTGCCCTTAAGAAATAAAAAATATGAAAGAGAAATTTTTTTCACATTTTTTTTATAAAAAAAAATGCCGAAAAAGATATTCCTCCAAGAATTTCCTTTAATGCATTACTATGTAACGTTTATAAATTAGTTTCACATATAACGACTCATTTACGAAGTTTGAGTTGGAAAAAGTACATATATATATATATATATATATATATATATATATATATATATATATATATATATATATATATATATATATATATATATATATATATATAACGACGGTGGGTATTTATGGTTTGCTCCACAAGAGTATATGTAAATTGTTTTTTAAAAAAAATATATTTCGGTGAAAGAAAATGCATTGAAAAAAAAAAATGTCGCTTTATGCAGCTATAATGGCTGCTTTCGCTTTGGCTGGTTAGCTATTCTGCTGTAAAAATGTAGATGTGTTTACCTTTTTTTTTTTCTTTTTTGAGTTTCCAGAGATGTGCTCTTGTCTCCTTCTTGTATTATTCTTAAAATATTACACATTAGAGATGTCAGAAACACCCTGAAGCCATTTGTTGTGTTAGACATGTTTCATGACCAATAAAATTTCCGTAGACGCCAAAACGCCTTAAATTTTCTAAATGAATCCTTTAAAATTAATTGGTCAAACGCCAGGTAGTATCTAATATGACAAGGTTGTAGTACCAAACTTATTTTTCACGGTGACTGCTGTTTTCTTTTTTAATAAGATAGTGATAAAATGCCTAATTAGATTGTTCTAGAAACAATTTACATACTTTTGATTTTTTTTCCAGAAGCTGTATTCTAAATCTTAAAAATAGTTGATATTCTAATGAGAAGAATAATAAGTTATTATGTAGTGAAATCTATATGTAGTATTGATAGAAAGGAGACGAGAACTTTTGGTTACCATATGCATCTAAACAGCGTGATTATTCTTATGAAGTATTTTGAAGAGATTTAAGTTGGAAATATGAGAAAGATTGACATTAATAGGTCATAAAAAGTGCTAAATGTAATTATGCATGATGTAATTTCTAAAAATTATATTTATTATTCATCAATAGGGAGACTCGCGAGAAGATTTAATCTTTTTCTTACCTTACATCGCTCACTGGTAAAGTGTTTACAATATTCTAACTATGAGATGTAGAAATACAACATTTTCATCTATGTTATATTTAAAAAAAGATTCATATGAAATTCAAACTTCACTCAACTCTAGATTCCAATGTGCTGGTACTCAATGTATTTCTGTGTACATAAATTGCTTTCCATATACATGATTTGCATGCAATGCTTTCAGCAATGGATTAGAGAGTTTAACAGAAATATGTTTAGGACATTCACATGTAAATCCTAAAACAGTTATTCATCCTGTATATCGTTATTAAAGTATGCTGTAAAACACGTAAAAGGGAATGACGTGTAACAATGTGATTTCTGATTTCCCTTTTCACAAAAAGCTGTAACGGAATGGATATTCAGATTCTAGAAGGTTTTGGAAGAATTTTAAGTGTCAGCCTGGTCAACATAAAAACATTTGCTCCAACTTTGAACTTTTGAATTTCTACTGATTCAAATACCTGATTAGGAAGATCATTCCACAACTTGATAACAGCTGGAATAAAACTTCTAGAATACTGTGTAGAATTGAGCATCAATGATAGAGAACTGGCTATTAGAATTAACTGCCTGCCTAGTATTACGAACAGGATGGAATTGTCCAGGGAGATCTGAATGTAAAGGATGGTCAGAGTTATGAAAAATCTTATGCAACATGCATAATGAACTAATTGAACGACGGTGCCAAAGATTAATATCTAGATCAGGAATAAGAAATTTAATAGACCGTAACTTTCTGTCCAATATATTAAGATGAGAATCAGCCGCTGAACACCAGACAGGAGAATAATACTCAAAAAAAGGTAGAATGAAAGAATTAAAACACTTCTCCAGAAAAAAATGTATGATCTACTATATATATATATATATATATATATATATATATATATATACATATATACAGTATATATATATATATATATATATATATATATATATATATATATATATATACTGTATATATATATATATATATATATATATATATATATATATATATATATATATATATATATATGTATATATGTATATATATATATATATATATATATATATATATATATATATATAAATATATATATATATATATATATATATATATATATATATATATATATGTATATATATATATATATATATATATATATATATATATATATATATATGTGTGTGTGTGTGTGTGTATGTGTGTGTGTGTGTGTGTATGTGTGTGTGTGTGTGTGTATACTGTAAGCATAGTAAAGCATGAAATTTACAGTTAGGAAGGGGATTGTGTCATAACCTGATTCAAATACAAGAAGGGGACAGTCCTTGCACATATCCTCCAGTCTTTTTCAAAGATCAATTGTTCTTTATATGGTCAACATTTTTTATTAGCTCACTAAATGTGGCCAATATCTTCTAATCTATTGAATTGCATAGAGTTGGAAATTATAGAATCGTTTATTTTCACATAACTTCCCCGTATATACTTGTCAAAATATACGGGGAAATCTCCTTTCTTTATTTCATTAACCAAATGGATTTTTTTTTTCACGGTCAAAGACAAGTTTTTTTTTTTTTTATTTATCTGCTCTGTCCTTTTACTCATATTTCCTTATAGCGAATTAGGTTACGAATGTGTTGAACGGAAAAATCCGAAAGTCAGAAATAGATATTCTGTCCTAGAAATCACATATTTTTGACGCACATCTGTAACCCTGACTTAAAATTAAACAGATAATCTGAGCAAGGAAAGTGTTTAGTTATCAACCGAGCATATGCTTAAATATTCTCCAAAGGAATAGCTATGTGGCTGATTGTTCTTGCAATTTCTATGTAATTTCCAATGGTTTTTTTTTTCTTTTTTTTTCATCCTACGTCTGGAAACCAAAAAAGACATAAGCTTCGATATTTTCTTAAATTAATTATCTTAAAATTTCTATCTCTATGGTGTGATAATATTTGTAGTAACCTCTTTTTTTATTTACAACTTAACCAAACCAAAATTGATAACAATGATGATGATACATACAACGAAAAGAAAAACAACAACCCATTATTGATGATAATAATTGACAAATAATGATAAAGATTCCTACCTCACATGGTCATTGCTAGTCTATTTCCCAAAACTTTCGTTATCTCGCTATTCTTGTATTATAATACAGGAAAGAGAAAGAAGAGCATTTCGATAATCAAGGCGTTACGCAGACTCCTATAGACAAAACACCGATACATGTGATACGCACCAAAATTTCTCCTCACCCACCTGTTATGAAGGGGAGCCAGACAATAACTGCTACTAACTCAGCAGGTGAAAAAAGCATCATCGCTCCTTTGCATTCTTTTCGTATTTCTCAGAACATATAAACACAATCTATAAACCCTTAAAATCAGCTTTTTCATGAAGCCATTTACCTTATACCTGACATGATAGAGGCATAAAAAATATATATCGTAATAATATCATTACAGTTTTACAGCAAATCTAGTAATGTTAATATTCACATATCAGCTCCAGGATACCCCTCCATTTGTGTTCCTAATTTGTGTGCTTGAATATTATTAAGTATTTTCACATTAAAGTAATTGCAAGAATTTATAAAAAGAGATTATTGCTACGATTTATTTCACTACTTATTCTGTCATATTCATGATTATTATTATTATTATTATTATTATTATCATTATTATTATTATTATTATTATTATTATTATTATTATTATTATTTTTATTATTTGGAGCAAATACATTAATTGAAATAGTTGAAAAAGGAGATATTTTTCACATTTAAGATAATTTTAAATCAATTATTCTCAGAAAATTCTAAACAAGTAATAATGATGACAAATCATATCTTGAAAAGTCGCTTATATTAATGGTTATTCAGATTAATTATCTATATATATCATTAATAGAAAATTTAAAGTTATTTTAGAATTTTTCTGCCCCATGTATTTTTTATGCAAACATATTCATCACTATTATGCTTATCCATCTTTTACTTTCGGTCTCGTGTAATGGGGAAAAGCTGTCTATTCTAATTACATATATACATTAATAATTTTTGCAGGCATATCCATAACTCTTATACCCTCTGCACACACACACATACAGCACACACATACATACACACAAACACTCATACACACACACATACAGCACACAAATACACACACACACTCACACACACACATATATATATGCATATATATATATATATATATATATATATATATATATATATATATATATATATATATATATATATATATATATATATATAAATATATATACAGTCTCTATAAATATATATATATATATATATATATATACATATATATATATATATATATTTATATATGTATATATATATATATATATATATATATATATATATATATATATATATATATATATATATATATATATATATATATATATATAAAGATTTGAGAGTGAGGTAATAATCGTGTGCATAATTCATACAAACAGATATGCTACTGATCGAAGAATATATTTTCCCATAAGATATTTATTGAATTAACATTATTTTCCCAGAATAAGTTTTCTCCTCTTTCAATCACCTAAGAACGAAAACTTTCCAAACCAATATTATCTTGTTTACCAAGATTTCCCCTATACCATTTCTGTTTACTTACATAGTCAAATATTCAAAATGAGATAATGAAAAATAAAATTCCACTTCTTGTAAAAAATAAATACATTCAATTAGGTGGTTCTACCAGTATTAACATATCCATCAGAAATATTGATCCTTACTCAAGAAGCTATGAAAAGAATAATGAGGAGAATAACATCTAGAGGCAGAAAAAAAGCAACATGGATACGAGAGCAGAGTAAAGTAATATTTTAACAATTTCTAAGAAAAAGAAATGGACATTGCCAAGACATGTTATGAGAATGATGGGCAATAGATGGATATTATTTAATTTGTAATATGATGTTTCTTTTATTGTTTTATTTGTTATAATTTTAATATTTATTTACAGAGGCAACAGTCAAAACAGTACCTTAGAGACTGACGATGTATATATGAAATTAGCGACTACGATCATTCTCCCTCATTATCTGACCATAGAAGGCAATGCAATGGCTGTGGATGATTCAGTGGGTAGACTTGTATGCTGACACTATTAGACACTATTAAGCTTGAACAGGTCTCGCTCTCCCGTCCAACAGATTCCCCGGCAGCGACATTTCTATTAGGTTACCATAATCTGAAACACTAGTTAGAAGTTATCCTCTTATTTTAGAATTTAGAAATGTGGAATTATGTTCAGTGGAAACGAATGGCCATTCAAATAGGAATTGTCACTTGGGAAGAGGCCCAAGCTTCATCTGAAGTAAAAAATGAAAAAAAAGAAAAAAGAAAAAAAAGAGAGATTAAAGTTGGAAATCGGGAACGTAGAAATGAACGCTAAATAGGTTTCCTTATGTCAGCGCATATGTTTGTGTTACTATGTTTGCTTGTAATCGTTACTCAGTGCAAAACTAGACATCTTTGTATCAGCATTATAATAACGAAATATGATCGTCTGATGATTAGTATTTCATATATGACACCTAAATAACTTTATCGTACATTTTATATATATATATATATATATATATATATATATATATATATATATATATATATATATATATGTATATATATATATATATATATATATATATATACATATATATATATATATATATATATATATATATATATATATATATATATGTATATGTATACATACATATATATATATATATATATATATATATATATATATATATATATATATATATATACATATATATGTATATATATATATATATATATATATATATATATATATATATATATGTATATATATATATATATATATATATATATATATATATATATAGAGAGAGAGAGAGAGAGAGAGAGAGAGAGAGAGAGAGAGAGAGAGAGAGAGAGAGAGAGAGAGAGAGAGAGAGAGAGAGAAACATCAGCAAATCTCTGAGTCTCTTATGACTGATAAAAAACCAAATTGAATCTTTTCATGAATTTAGGGAATGTATATGTGCAAAATTCCATCCCACGAACTATTTGCAAGGGGGAATGTTTGAAGTCCCAACTCCCCTTTCATTTTTTAAATCTCTTCTATATCAATTTTTCCTGTTATTTTTCTCTTTAGTCTGTCACAACAAATTGGTCGCATGGGTTTTTTTCTGATCTTCTCTTTCAAATGACTTTTTTTATTTCTTTCGTCCGAGTTCCTATTTTACCAAATGATGTACACGAGAGGAAGTCCATCTTGGAAGGTGAACTATAATTGATTTCGAATATTAGACTCATTTTTTATGTAGACAGTGAATAATTCAGAATTTTCAAAATAAAAGTATAATTGCTGTGTCATGGTTGATTGACTTTATTTAATGAGTCTGAGGGATTTTATTTGAATTGGTAAGATTTAGAGTATTTTTGAGACAGGAAACCAAGTATTTATTAAAGTTATTCATATAAAAGTTATATATATATGTAAGCTATCCTGTAATTTCCCAAAGCAAAACAATGACTGAATTATAGTTACTTACCATATGAATCCACTAATTTCTTAATAATACTGTGATTCCAGGTCCCTGTTTATTTTGTATAACACATATCAGCATCGGGAAAATTTTCTTTTCATGACCTAAAAGGATTCTAGTGGCAGTCAGCTGATTATATATGAAGCTGGTAAAATGACAAAATGTTTTCGTTCATGTTATAAGGGAGAGATAGTTTGATCTACTTTCATGAAGAGCTTCAAAGTAAAGAGATATACTTCTGTACAATATTGATTAATGTGTAAGATTAAATGCTGTACTGTAGTATTAAATTGTAATGGACAGAAAGAGGATTATATGACAAATTGATAACGTGAGAAGGGTTTTCCTTTGGGTAAGGGGAAAGTCATGTTCATACAGTTTAGTATCTGGATATTTTGGATCAAGGTCTAAGATAGAGTTTTATACTGGAGTCTTGATATATCTATATCAAAATATTGCGTAAAATCTAGAAGAGAAATATATATTTTTATTAACTTTTTATTTCTTTTATTTAAATACATATTGATATATAACTTATCCTTCCGTCGGATTTATATCTAAATTTATATATCGTTCAACCATCTTCCCTTTCTGCACGACACAAGGGCATTTTCCATCCTCCAAAATTCTCTCCTCAAACTGTATCAGGAAATAGATTTCCCACTTCCAATTGAATCCCGGGTTTCACTCTTCCTCTTCTTCAGCCTTCCCTATGATTCTAAATCCTCAGGACCCTGGATAAATACTTGCTTCCTTCTGTGTATGTCTTACACTTTATTATTCTTTCGATTTTGATCAGTATCATTTGAAATTAAAAGGTTTTCATCTATAGCATATCATTAAAAGTACCCTTACACAATATTGCTATGATGAAATGTAAGTCTTTTCTTTTCAGTTTTTGAGGTCTGTTAACTAAAATATTTTACTTTTACCACCTTACTTATATAGAGGATAGAGTTCTTCAGTGAGGTATTATGTTTAATTCATAATTACATTCCATCTAAGCATAAGAGCATCCCAAACTACCTTTGGATTGGGGGGACGAGGGCATAAGTCGACAACCGCCGCCCTACTTCCTTCGCATTCACTTCATGTGCTTGGTTTTTGTTAAGAATTATTTATTTATACTTGTCAACTATAATAATAATAATAATAATAATAATAATAATAATAATAACAATAATAATTAATAATAATATTAATAAAAACTTTGATAGGGTTATCAAATGTTAATCTATTCCATAGTTGCAGTTGATTATAAAAAGTAGGTAGGTGTAATGATGGAAAAGTGGCAATCTCCTCTCTCTCTCTCTCTCTCTCTCTCTCTCTCTCTCTCTCTCTCTCTCTCTCTCTCTCTCTCTCTCTCTCATATATATATATATATATATATATATATATATATATATATATATATATATATATATATATATATATATATATATATATATATATATATATATATATATATATATACTGTATATATATATATATATATATATATATATATATATATATATATATATATATATATATATATATATATATTCTAAAAAAACACTTTATAAGATTATTTATTATATTTCTTATTTTGTAACTAAGATATCTATAATTTAGTTAGTTTAGAATCCCTGAAAAATTTCTCTTCATTTAAAATTCTGCTTTCATATAATTGTCCGATATATTAGGAAGTAATTCTGTAGCTCATGTGTTTTCATCTATTCTTCATATGAAAGAAAGAAATATACTATACCTAATCCCCCCCCCCCCAAAAAAAAAATACATTATATCGAAGAGAAGAAGCATTTTGAAGTTTTCAAAAGCAGACATTAACAACTCTGGCAATTAAACTTAATTAAACTTAATCTGGTCACAGACAGAAAACTATTATCTTGTCACTGATATTCTAATTAGATTATTCTCTTCTGGTTGTATAAGGAAAGTAATTAAACCTCATTGGCTAAGACCATTAAGATAATTGTCCTAAAAACCGGCAGATCGTGTTCTTGAATCAGAACTTACTCTCGCTTCTCCTGGAGATGAATAATGTTTAAAAATCTGGTTTTTGTAATGAAATAAGCGGAGATGTTTCATTTCTCATCAAAATGATTCTCTATGTTTGGTTATGCATAATAATACCAAACGAATGGAAAAAAAATATGAAAAAAAAGTATAATTTCCTTACGGTACAATTAAAATTATATTTTTTTTCATATTTTTTTCTATTAGTCTTCATTAATCTCCCATGTCATTAAGTCATTGCCAGGCCCTTCTTTTTCTCAATGAATTAGCATCATTAGTTTGGTATTATTATGTATAACCAAACATAGAGAATCATTTTGATGAAAATTTACACATCTGTAGGAATAAATATCATTGAAAAGAGAAAGGTTAAGAGGATTGAATCACTGAAATATTTAAGAACCATAATATCTAATACAGGATCTTTAGAATTTATGTTTAATTGAAGATTGAAGGTGGCCTCCTCAGAGCTTACCAATACATCACTATTCTATGTATTAAACGCTATTGTTATAAGCATCTGTATAAGAAATGTTCTAAAGATTAATAGACTTCAATATATGCTATTAATGGCCATCTTATGACCACACATACACGGAATGCAAAGATAATACTAAGAAATCTGCTTCTTGTAAACGAACAACATAAAGCTTTAGCGGAAAAAAATGTCCTATGTAAAAGTCTAATTGAAAATAAAATGCAAGAGGTAAAGGTGGAAAAACATACAACATCCATACCAACAATGGTGTAGCTTACGCCAAAGTAACAGTTATCAATAGAGAGATTTGTAAACAATATAGAAGATAACAATTTACCAATAATGCTTTCCTCTGCAGAAACAGTAAATAAAGTATAAATCACCATGGAGAGGAACAAACGACAAGAAAGTAGTAAAGGAAGATGAAGCAAGTTTCAAGCATTTCATAATGTACAAAAGGAAATGCAATATTTTACACAAGGCCAAGAGTTAGATAGAATATTAAGGAAACTGCGCAGCATATAAAGATTTCATAGCTGGAAATTAACCTAATTCGGATTCAAACTCACCAATTCCTCCAACGAAAACTATACAGGAAACACAGTATCAATCTACCCGTGTCTCTTCTTTTTGTAAAATCTACAATAACTTGACCCAGAAAAAAAAAAAAAAAAAAAAAAAAAAAAAAAAAAAAAAAAAACACTACGCCGGTAACCAAAAATACTTAAAAAAAAAAGAAGTAATATGTTAACTTCAATACCATATCAAGAAAAATGTAGCCTTATATAAAAAAAACTTCTTGTAAAACTACATTTTATATCACTTACTAATACCTAATTTTCCAAACTATTCTATAATATGGTTAGTTAACTAATTTCTCACTCTTCTTTCACCCACCTTTCTTTTTAACAAAAAAAAAAAAAAAAAAAAAAAAAATCTAGTCATTGTTTTTTTTCCTGTACTTCATATCTAATGTATATTTTATTATTATCTTAATCTATGTTATATTGATATAAAGATAATAATCATCAGTTTTAACATCTTCGCTTATTAACTCGAAGGGCATCGTTTAGATTTCGCAAGTCGTCTCTTCATTGTGCTTTAAAATCAATACTTCTCCATTCATCATCTCCTACTTCACGCTGCATAGTCCTCAGCCATGTAGGCCTGAGTCTCTCAACTCTTCTAGTGTCTTCTACAGCCCAGGATAAATTTTGGCGAACTAATTGCTCCTGGATAATGCAAAGAGCATGCCCAAACCATCTCAATCTACCCCTCATCGTGACCTCATTCACATATGACACTGGAGTAAGCTCTCTTATAGTTCCATTTCTAACTCCCTATGTTCTGTAGAGGGCTTTGTTCTCAAATCTACAAAATCTGTTGGATATTGTTTCATTGTGATAGATAGATAGATAGATAGATAGATAGATATTTTTATTGACCACAATACAAAATAATCTGAATTTTTCAAAAGAATATTTGGTCCAAATTACAAAATTAAATACAATAGATTTTGTACAATCTCTTATACAAACTAAATAAATTTCAATTACACATATATTGTACTAAAACTAAAAACAAAACAAATCTAACTAATACGCTATCAACAAGTTTATGTAATTACATTATAATAATGTTACATTCAATACAAAGAAAGAAGCTCATGTACAATTTTACATACTACATCATAATCAGGTCTGGTTAATAGCAAGTGTAAAGCTGCGGTAACGTTATACGTCTGCCTGATCTGTAACGAAAGTGGACAATTTTCAATGACATGACTCTCTGTCTGGACCCTACCGCATGAACGCAACCTCTCATCCATTGGCAGGCGGACTCTACCTCTTCTGTTCCACCGGCCTGTCTCAACTGCCAATGAATGAGCACTCAACCGCATTTTTGTTCATGATACACGTTCTATTTCATTAAGTCTTAATCGGTTTGTATAAATGTCATGAACGACTAAATCTGGGTTAACAGTTTTATGGAATACAATCCTATTGGAATTGGAGTTTCTGACCATTTATTGCAGTTCACATTTTCCTTCCTCAATATCATCAGTATTATCTGAGATAAGGTTTCGTATATACCTCGAAACAGAGTCATTATAGTTCATCACTATTCGCATGGCATGAATTAAAGGGTCATCATTAATATTATTCCTTTCAAGCCACATCTTTTTAAAGAATTTCCTTTGCCTCGATTTTATTAAAGCCCTCATCGGCGGAAGTCCCAGTTGTACCATACATACGTCATTATTAGTAGTTTTTCTGACCACCAAAAGTTGTTTAATACACCATTTATATTGACCCTCGATAGGTTTAATATCACCATTTAGCGATGACTCACACGAATATAATATAGTAGACATCATAGCAGCATCAAAAATTTTCTTCTTAACTAAAAATAGCACATCATTGTTTCTACTTATAAAGGAAATAAATTTCAGAGTATGATACATTTTACTAATAGCATGCTGCTTGATAGGTGTTGTGAGAGAACCATCATCTGTAAAAGGACTGCCCAGATAAATGTACTGATTACAGTAACCAATCACTTCAGAATTACATACCATGGGTTCTTTGTCTTCCCTAGCACCATTACTCACCATTAATTTAGTTTTACTGTCATTAATAATCATCCCATAAGAGTTACAAAATTCATACAAAATCCCTATTTTATGTTCCATACCATCCTTTGTAGTGGTTAGGAGGACAGTGTCATCCATCATGACCATAATATGCAACCAAGCAAGAAAACCATTTACAGGGCAATCACGTTTTATCATTTGTATCATATCATTTACATATAAAATAAATAAAATACATGAAGTAGGTAAGCCTTGGCATACACCCACAGTAGCAGCAAGTAGAGAGGCACCGGTCACACTGTTTGTGCAACGATATACAGCAACCAATGCTAAAAGCATGGTCATCCCACATCCCATTCGTTTTAGCACAGAAAATAACTTATGTCTAGGCACACAATCATAAGCTCTTCTAAAATCAACAAAGGTTACAAAAAGCTTCAATTTCTTCCTCCTAGCTACGTCCATTAATAGCCTTAAAGTTACTTATATGCTCTACACATCCCCTCCCCGTTTGACTTCCTGCTTGCTCCCTACACGGCTTAAACCACTAAGACGAGCACATAAGACCATATCGTAAATTTTAGCTATACTATTAATTACATTAATGCCCCTGTAATTACCCGGAACAGCCCTACTTCCTCGTTTGAATATTGTATGTATCTTTGCTGCAATCCAACTTAATGGGTAAGAACTAGACAAAAATAAATGATTGAATAATGTAGCAATTAACATTATCCACTCAAACGGTAATATCTTGAACAAACCTTGGGGTAGACCGTCAGGTCCACTGGCTTTATTGGGCTTTAACCTTCTTACCTGAGTCTGGACCTCCGCTGGAGTAATAGGATCATCTAATATAGGTATAATTACATCTGAACGAAAATCGTCTATATTAAGACTCTCTGGGAGGGTTAAATATCTGCTCAAAATATTCTTTGAATTGCTCATCACTCGGCTTAGAGTCTGAATTACTTGGGTCCTCTATAATTTGACCCTTCCAATCAATTGCACCCCAGACTCGAGCCTTATCATTCTCCTCCAACAATATATCCCATCTACTCTGGCCATTATTTATTAAAATTTCTTCAGGATTCTCATGAGATATACTAGTGGAGGCACAATCATACAAAGTATTGCTAAGGCGTAAGGCTGACAAATTTATATCCACCTCTCCATCTAGCTACACTCTGTGGCCACTAAGCTTAGCCAGAAACACATCACCGTCTAACTTTTGAAACTGAATTGACCGTTTGGTTAGTCGATTGCACGTCGTTGATATGTCACTACACTCCGCTCCATGCATGCCCAACTCTGATGCTCGTAACTTAATCGACTCAATAGAGACGGAGGAAGGATGCAACACAACCGAAATATGAGCATGATCTGATGGTAATAAATCATTATCAACTACATGAAAATCGGTGATAAACTTAACCTGCTTCTTTGACGCGATACATGTGTCAATTTCAGATATCCATTCTCTCCCTCTTTGTAAGGTCTTCATGCTCTGGTAATAAGAATAAGGTGTTTTTAAATTATTAACAGCATTTTCATTGGGTGTGGGTATCGGATATGTTATAAAGGGGTATGAATAATCAACTAGGTATAATTGTTCTGGAAGCTATCTAATGGAAGTCCCTAACCTGGAATTCATATCACCTAATTCAATACATCCATTACTACATTCATAAAGTAACGACGATCTCACTAAACTGATATATATAGAATGATTTTTATATGTAATTTCAGTCAATTTACATTTCCAAATTCTACCTATTCTAGCCATTATCATATTTCTTTTTTTTCAATCTTCCATTAAAACTCAAATTTCAAAAATCCTGTATGAGAAATAATAGTTCCTAAATATGAAAATGATTCCACCTCATTAATCGTATCTCCTTCCAATGATATTTCAACTTCCATTGCAAATTTCGATTTCATCAACTCATCTTAAATATTGAGGATATACATTACTGATATAATGTTCATAGTTGATATATGAAAGTAAATTATCCAGTTACATATTTTTTTCAATATTCCCATCATTATTTATTCATGGAAATTATTTCCCATGATGAAAGTTCCGTTTGTGTAATGAAGAAGATACTCAATCCATAAGATTTATATATCTCAGCAAAATTTTATGTACACAAAATAATCAAAATGGAAGCCATAAACGAAGGTTATTATCGGAATTATGGACCACCTCTACCTCTTATTATCTTCAATAGCATCATGTAAAGTCTATTATTCTATTTACTGAATTTCATTGATATAGGACTATTAAAATATGACAGTAAAAATATATTGCAAATATCCATTAAATGCAATAATATTCGTCTTTTTTTCAGAGTTATGTATCAAATTAAGAGGGATTGATTTAGCGGTATCTGGTTACATATTTCGATCATCAGTGTTTTAATTATATATCAAACCAGTCAAATAATCGAGATTTTATATTATTATAAAAAGTTTATGTAACTCATTTCAATCAATATATTTCGTAAAATAAGATATATTATACAGACAAAGACACACACACATGAATTAATATATATATATATATATATATATATATATATATATATATATATATATATATATATATATATATATATATATGTATATATACATATATATGTATATATATATATATATATATATATATATATATATATATATATATATATATATATATACAAACACACACACACACACATATATATATATATAAATATATATATATATATATATATATATATATATATATATATATATATATATATATATATATATATGTGTGTGTGTATATATATATATATATATATATATATATATATATATATATATATATATATATATATATATATATACATATATACAAATATATATATATACATATATATATATATATATATATATATATATATATATATATATATATATATATATATATATATATATATATATGTTTAATATCAATTTCTACCATCCATAAAGATACATATGACATTTTTCAACTACAAATACTAATATTGAATTTTTTTTTATTTGAGAGTAACGCCTTTCTGCTTTCTTCCAAACTCAAGATGCAAAAGCAACTGGCTTTTATGCTCCATCCGGCATTACATGAGATAATACTGCGCATAAACCTATGTTTGATGCATCACAAACTAATTTTACTTGGAAATCCATTTGATAATATACTAAAAAAGTAGGTGAAGTTATATCCTGCTTGATTCTTTTAAAAGATTCCTGACACTCTTTTGTCCTATTCCAATCTACACCATTATTTAGTAAATTATACAATCGATCTGCGATTGTAAAAAAAATTTGAATTTCCACAGAATGTTACTAAACCTAAAAAGGATTGTAATTCCGTAACATTTTCTGGTACGTTCGTTGACATCACTGCATTAATTTTCTCCCTAGTTTTGTGAATACATTCGCCTTTAATTGCAAAACCTAAGTATTTCACTGAATCAACTTCTAAAATATATTTGCTCCTGTTTCCTCTAATATTATGTTTCTTCAACATCTTCAGAAAAGACCGTAATCTTTCTGTATGGTCTCTTTTATCTTTACCAGAGACTAAAATATCATCTATGAAAATAAATAATCTTTGCATTCCTGAGTAAAATCTTATCCATAGTTCGTTGCCATATAGCCAGACTGTTTCCTACTCCAAACGGCAATATCTTTGGCCTATACAACCTAAGGATGTATTTACTCTATATAGTTCTTGTGAATTGCCCTCCATTGGAGGCTGTTGAAATGCTTGTCTAACTTAGAAAATACATTACATCCCTGCATAGATAAAAACATGTCTTTTGGATTTGGTAATGGATGTTGAGCTACCTGAAGCTGTAGATTCAACGTTACTTTGTAATCTGCACATAACCTAACCTCGACCGTTTTTCTGCACAATAGGAAGTAATGGTGTAGCCCCATCTGAGTATGTAATTTTTCCTAAGAACCTTCACTTCCTAACCTTTTGATTTTTGTTCCAACTGCCCTTTGCAATGGGTATGGTACTGATCTTGGAGAAAAAAAAAAATTAGGAGTACTATATCATTTCAAAAGTAAAATTGCCTTTGCGTTCTTTATTATACCAACTTTTTCCTCAAATACGTCATGAAACTCTAATAGTATATTATCAACAGACATTTGATTCTTGTGTTCATATTGTGTACCTGGTACCTTCAAAATAGTAGGCCAATCTAATTTTATATAATGTAACCTATCCAAGCCTAGAAAAGTTTGTCCTTTACCTTTCACAGCTGTTAATGGTAATGTCTCTAACTTTTGACCTTCATACTGTACTTCCAGTCGAAGCACCTATTACCAGAGTAGCAAAACCATTATAACCATTCAAAATTCTATTTGTGCCTTCTGATAACAAATTAGGAATGGTTTTAGCTGTTTTCTCACATAATTGATACATCAGCTGCTGAGTCAACTTGCATCACAGTTGGTTACCATTTATGATCACTTCTACCAATATGTGTTTCTTTGCACCTTTGTTGATGGAATTAATGCTTCTGCGTATAGGTCTTGTACCAACCGTGTGTCACACGATCGTATATAGTTCATTTTGTGTGTATATCATGCTTGTATCTTCACTCTTCCCTCGCACTAAAAAGAACCTGAATAAACATGACGGTTTTTCTCACTGGTAACGGTGTTTGTTTTGTACATGAAATTTGCTATTTCATTAAGCTTTTGTATATGAAGGAGAGTGTTCTATAATAAACTCACTCAGTTGCTTTCATCCTGTCTTAGAGTCATAACCTTCTCTCGGCCCATCATATTGGTGACCCCGGAGTGACCTCCTACATGCACGAAGCGAAGATTTTCTCTACGCTCGACCTCCTGAAATGGTATTATCATGTGCATATGAACCCAGAAGACATCCCAAAGACCGCCATCACCACTCCATTTGGTACATACACCTTCAATTACTCCTGTTTTGGCCTTCCTAATGCTAGGGCCATGTTTCAACGTCTCATGGATGGCATCTTAGGAGACCTCCCCTTCTGTGAATGTTATATGGACGACATACTTGTGTTCTCCTCCTCAAAAGAGGAACACCTCCGTCACCTGAGCATCGTGCTCGACCACCTGCAACAAAACGGCCTTGTAGTCCGGTATGACAAGTGTACCTTTGGCGCCAACGAAGTGTCATTCTTAGGGCACCGCATCACTCCTGAAGGAGTACATCCCCTCCCTGAGAAGGTCGAAGCTGTTCAGGACTTCCCCGCGCCCTTGACCGTAAAAGTTCTGCAGGAATTTTTGGGCGTGATCAACTATGATCACCGTTTTCTGCCAGCCATTGCCCCCACTCTTGCTCCCCTCTATGCCTCTCTCAAGGGTAAGACAAAGGACTTGAAGTAGGGTCCTCTTCAAGAAGCAGCTTTATGCAATGCAAAAAATGCCCTATCAACCGCTGTGGCTCTAACTTTTCCTATCCCATATGCCCCTCTCCTTCTCTCCACCGATGCCAGCGACGTCGTTGTTGGTGCAGTACTCGAGCAGGTGGTCAAAGACTCGCCGCGCCCACTGGCCTTCTTCTGCAGAAAACTATCCAAGGCAGAATCAGGTTATTCTACCTTCGATTGCGAATTGCTGGCGGTGCACTTGGCTGTCCGTCACTTTCGCCATTTCCTAGAAGGTACGCTTTTCGTCATTTGCACAGACCACAAGCCTCTGGTTCACGCCTTCACTCGACAGTCTGACCCCTGGTCCGCCCGTCAACGCCGACATCTGTCCGCCGTGGCTGAATACAATTGCACCCTGCAATACGTCTCTGGGAAAATGAATCCCGTTGCCGATGCCCAGTCAAGAAACACGTTGGCTGCCGTTCAACAGGGATTGGATTACATTACCCTGGCTGAAGCCCAACGACAGGATCTAGAGTATCAAGCATGTAGGACATCCTGAATGTCCCTCTGTTGGGAAGACTTTCCCCTCGAAGACTCCAACACCACCCTCCTCTGTGACCTCAGTACTGTTAGACCGCGACCTTTGATTCCTGCTCCCGTGTGCCGGCTTGTGTTTGATTTCATACCACTTTCACCTCTCAATTGTGGATATCATTAGCGAATCTCCTGGGCATCACCCTACATCAGAAAATGGGCTACAACCCTGCTGCCAATGGAGTGGTTGACCATTTTCATCACAACCTCAAAGCAGCTTTGATGTCCCGCTGCAAGGATTCCAACTGGTTTACTCAGGTATTTTTTAGCATTAGAGTTCGGTAATTTCCTATGACTGAGCTTTGGCATATTCTTTTTCTGATTCTCATTGTCTTTTAACTTTGAGCCTATCCTGCTAATTCTAGAATTTTCCATTCTATTACTAGTAGAATTATCTATTATTTTACTATGCCTATTTGATGTTTCTAGAGCTCTACCTATAATCAGTACCTTCTCTAGTGGTGAATCTTTATATTACAATATTTTTTTTTCTCAACTCTTGTGATGTGCGGTAGGCAATAACTTGTTCTATGATAACATGTTCTATATCTAGAAATTCACAGAAAACAGCTAAATTCATGAGTCTAGCCACAGACTCTCATGGTCTTTCTGATATGCCTGTGCTCTAAATTGATACCTTTTTATTATTATTATTATTATTACTATCCAAGCTACAGCCCTAGTTGGAAAAGCAAGATGCTATAAGCCCAGGGGCTCCAACAGGGAAAAATAGCTCAGTGAGGAAAGGAAATAAGGAAATAAATAAATGAAGAGAACACATTAACAATAAATCATTCTAAAATAAGAAACGTCAAAACAGACATGTCATATAATAGACTATCAACAACATCAAAAACAAATATGTCATAAATAAACTATAAAAAGACTATGTCTGCCTGGTCAACAAAAAAGCATTTGCTCCAACTTTGAACTTTTGAAGTTCTACTGATTCAACCACCCGATTAGGAAGATCATTCCACAACTTGGTCACAGCTGGAATAAAACTTCTAGAGTACTGCGTAGTATTGAGCCTCGTGATGGAGAAGGCCTGGCTATTAGAATTCACTGCCTGCCTAGTATTACGAACAGGATAGAATTGTCCAGGGAGATCTGAATGTAAAGGATGGTCAGAGTTGTGAAAAAATCTTATGCAACATACATAATGAACTAATTGAACGACGGTGCCAGAGATTAATATCTAGATCAGGAATAAGAAATTTAATAGACCGTAAGTTTCTGTCCAACAAATTAAGATGAGAATCAGCAGCTGAAGACCAGACAGGAGAACAATATTCAAAACAAGGTAGAATGAAAGAATTAAAACACTTCTTCAGAATAGATTGATCACCGAAAATCTTGAAAGACTTTCTCAATAAGCCTATTTTTTGTGAAATTGAAGAAGACACAGACCTTATATGTTTCTCAAAAGTAAATTTACTGTCGAGAATCACACCTAAAATTTTGAAAGAGTCATACATATTTAAAGAAACATTATCAATACTGAGATCCGGATGTTGAGGAACCACCGTCCTTGACCTACTTACAATCATACTTTGAGTTTTGTTAGGATTCAACTTCATACCCCATAATTTGCACCATGCACTAATTCTAGCTAAATCTCTATTAAGGGATTCACCAACCCTAGATCTACATTCAGGGGATGGAATTGATGCAAAGAGAGTAGCATCATCTGCATATGCAACAAGCTTGTTTTCTAGGCCAAACCACATGTCATGTGTATATAGTATGAAAAGTAATGGGCCAAGAACACTACCCTGTGGAACACCAGATATCACATTCCTATAATCACTATGGTGCCCATCAACAACAACTCTTTGAGATCTATTACTTAAAAAATCAATAATAATGCTAAGAAACGACCCACCCACTCCCAACTGTTTCAGTTTGAAAACAAGGGCCTCATGATTAACACGGTCAAAGGCAGCACTAAAATCAAGGCCAATCATACGAACTTCCCGACCACAATCAAGGGATTTCTGTACAGCATTGGAGATTGTAAGAAGGGCATCACATGCTCCAAGGCCTTTACGAAAACCAAATTGCAAACTAGGGAGTAGATGATTACCTTCAGCAAACCTATTAAGACGTTTTGCCAGAAGACGTTCAAAAACTTTAGATAATATGGGAGTTATGGAAATTGGGCGGTAATCAGTGGGACTTGAGCTACCACAAACACATTTACATAGAGGAGTAACATTACCAATTCTCCAACTAGTGCTAAAAGCTCCTCTTCTTGCTAACTTGCGCAAAATAACAGATAACTTTGGAGCTAAGAAATCTGCTGTCTTTATAAAAAACAAAGGAAAAATACCATTTGGGTCTACACCTCCATAAGCATCAAGCTCCATCAACAGAGCTTTAATCTCACGAGATCGAAAAGCTAAACTAGTTAGTTTAGCCTCAGGAAAACAGGAATGAGGAAGTTCAAGTTTTTCATTACTCTGTTTACTGTCAAAAACATCAGCCAAAAGGGTTGCCTTTTCCTTTGGACAGTGAGTGACTGAGCCATCTGGTTTAAGTAAAGGAGGAACTGTTGCATCTACACCAAAGAGTGCAGATTTAAGGGTAGACCACCATTTATGTTCCTGAGTTGTACCAGAAAGTGTTTCTTTTATGGTTAAATTGTACTCCTTTTCAGTTGAGGCATAAACTCTCTGAGCAAAAGCTCGAAGCTGAGTATAGTTGTTCCAGGTCAAATCTGATCTGTTACCCTTCCAAAGATGATAGGCCTCCTGTTTCTCCAAATACGCACGTCTACAATCATCATTGAACCACGGTTTGTCCTTCACTCGGTACCTTAGCACACGAGAAGGGATACGCCTATCAATTATGTTGACTAGATTCTCATTCAAAGGGACAACAGGATCTACACTATTATATAATTGTGACCAATTCAAGCACAAAAGATCATGTAAAATCCCATTCCAGTCTGCTTGGGATTTCATATAAATTTTACAAGAATATGATATATCAGGGACAGGCTGCTCAGTCTTCACTAATAATGAAATCAAGGCATGATCAGATGTCCCGACTGGAGAACCAACCTTACTAGTTATAACGCCAGGGGAGTCAGTGTATACGAGGTCCAAACAATTACCAGACCTGTGAGTAGCTTCATTTATGATTTGCTCACAGCCTGATTCAGAGGCAAAGTCTAAAGCTCTTAAGCCATGGCGATCGGTAGGAGAGACAGAACTTAACCACTCCCTATGGTGAGCATTAAAATCACCAACAAAGACAAAAGAAGCCTTTCTATCATCTTCTTGTATCTTAGCCATAATGGTAAGAAGACAATCGAAGATAGAATCATCTATGTCTGGATTTCGGTAGATCGAACACAAATAAAAGTTGTTATGCCTGCCACAAACTTTTATTACCTGAATCTCATGACATCCACATTGATAGCAGGACTTATGAGAAGCAGGGTAAGATTAATTGACATAAGGCGCAAAATATGTGGTAAGAACCTTAATCGCAGCTTCACTGGTGTCCTTCGTAGGTTGTAGCGTCTTAAACTCTTCCCGAAGTTCTCTACTGACTGTGTGTAGTTATAACACCTTTTTATTGCGCATCTTTCAAAGTGCCTAAAGCTTCAATGTAAATCTTAAATTCTTCACACCACTGTTGCCATCCAGTTGTAACAGAATTGGGTTCAGCAACAATGCTAATTTTCTCTGGATGCTCGATGTGCAGGGGAATTTTTACTTATTACCGGAATTAGGTTAGGTGAATGAAATCTAAAAAAATAACTAGTTACTCTGTAAAAAAGTTAATTTTAAAAAAATGTTTATGTTAAATGTACCTCTTGTGTGTTTGTGCAACCATCTAGAGGTAGTTTACACTTTATGTTCTATGCAAAATATTCTCTGACCCTTTCTAAAACTTTACCACCTAATGCCTACTGATAACAAATTTAAATCCTACTTAATTTTCTACTCTCAATACAATATATATGTAGGATGTTTGCTTCTTTCTTGAAATTGAGCCTACATGTAGAAATGTGTTGTTGCATTCCTTTTCTTTACTGCATACTTGTGCTTCTTCATGGGGGGCTACTTCTAGTTGTCTCTTCTACTGTTGCTGTTTTCTGCATGGGTTCTCCTTCTCACATCAGTCACCAGTGTTGGGTATGGTTTTGGTTATCTCAAGTGAAATGACACCTTCATACATACCTGGAATAATATCCATTCATTAGTGTTGTTCGAAATCCCATACTAATGTCGCCAGTGTTGGGTATGGTATTGGTTATCACAAGTGAAATGACACCTTCATACATACCTAGCATAATATTCATTCATTAGTGTTGTTCTATATCCCATACTATGGTCGTTGATTCTTCTTGGTGGGGTATAATGATTAGTGGCTATTCTTAAAATACATTTAGTGGCTTTAGGATTACACTACTCCTCAGCTCTCAATCGTGTCTTGATTTTCTCAAAAAGATCGAATCCTACTCCAATACAAAAGTAAGAAGAATCATATACTAACTTTAGGACAATAACATACGCTATTACACTTATGAACTGTGACAAAAAAATTTTAACAATGTAATACTGTGCAACTTTAATCTTAATACCCGTAGCGCATAAAATATTACAGTACAAAATACATAAGAAAAGGATTTGCAATGTTTGCTTACCACAATGCATGTAATATCATGGGAGGTAGGGCTTAAGATAAATCGAAGAAAGACAGATGATGAAAAGAAACTTGCAATGAAAGATGAGCTATTATATTAAGGATGAAAGATTAATGACAATCGTTTAAACATTTAGGACCTATGATATCTCTTACAGGGTTTCTATAATTGTAGTTTAATGAAATATAAAAAGGGCAAATCAAACATTGGCAAAGGTAAGAAAATTTGGAAATCCAATTGCTTGAGATAACATAGAAAAATTATGCAACATATCAGTTTAGTAGGATCTGTGTTACTGCATGAACATGAGTCGTGGTATGACAATGAAACTATATCCAACAAACTCTAGTAGAATTGAGAACATAGCTCTCACAAGAATATTGGGATAGTATTAGAAATTGCGGGATAGTATTAGAAATTAAATTATGTCATAGATTATGGGTGAAAATTATGAAGCGTGAATTAGGAGATGATTAATGGAAGAATTGTTGAATTAAAAGCACAAGATAGAGACGATTGGTAAAATCTATCTGAGGCCCTTTATGTCATGAGCGTAGGAAGAGGAAGTAATAATGATGAAGATGTGCCCTCAAGATTACAATGGTGAGGGCTGTTGACGAATCATCATCAAGTACGGAGTGTTCGATGTCGAACGACCGTGGCCCTCTGCACAAAACTTCTCCATTCATTCCGGTCTTGAGCCTTCCTTTCCAACTCCACCATCGTTAGCCCGCACATCTCCTTGATATTGTCACCCAATCTAGTATTAGGCCTTCCTCTAGTTCTTGTACCATAGACTGATCCACTTAGTAGCGTTCTTTCCAGAGTATTGTGTTTCCGAACATGGTGTCCAATAAAAGTTAGTTTTCTTTCATTCAAAATGTCAAGTAATCTTTTTTCGATTTTGATTTTTTGTAGAACTTCCACGTTAGTTGACGAATACATAATCTAAAGGTTATTTGGGTAGTCGTTATAATGAAAGAAAATCTGATAAAGCCTGTCTGGTGGTAAAAAAAGATAAATATCGGTATCTTTTCTGGTGATCTCTCTTGGCTTCAGATCCTAGTATATTTAGCCTTAAGAAACCTAGAGAGAGAGAGAGAGAGAGAGAGAGAGAGAGAGAGAGAGAGAGAGAGAGAGAGAGAGAGAGAGAGAGAGAGAGAGAGAGAGAGATGCTGACATACCTATATTTTATCAATAAGCAGAACTGATTGTAGAGAGGAAATTTTTGTCGTGTGAATGATGAATGACATTTAGACATATTTCATATATTATCTATATAATTAATTCAGCCATTAATATACAGAAAGATAGAATAAAAAATAGGAAAGAATCAGCACTCCAGTCAATACAAGTAATTACTGATGAAACGAGAATTTTCTTTAGATTTTAATGACTATTCATCCAACTTTTGGTGATACACAAACGTTACGATATTTTTCCTCACGGATAATCAAGCCTAAAAACGAGCTGAGTGGTATCAATATAAAATATATGAAATATATGTCTAATTTCCTTGATATGTTGAAAGATTTATATTATATTCATATGAAGAATAAACTTGAAATCATTACCGTAAGAAACAGAAAAAATAAACACATGCATTCGTAATATATCAACTGCAGGTGCACCAGAACTCCATATTCAAAGCTCAATTGATCTTTTTTGGAGATCCTTTGAACACCTATTTGGGGAGTCTTCCATGAACTAATTCTTTAATACCTATAGTTTTATCGCTTGAACCTCACGAATCAATATTTTAATCGTTTTCTATCCCCTGTCACAAAAAAAATTATATATATGATAGTGGCATAAAGATAATATTGTAAATTTTAAGAGAATTATATTTCCGAATATAATTTCCTTGAAGACGAAGGTCAACCAATTGTAGGTTATATGTAATCGATTTTTTAAGTAACTATATTTCACATTCAGTAGATACGTCTCTTGTGTAGCAAGAAGGAGAAAAAATAAGTACTGTATTGTTTTTGTTTTACTGTATAGTACACTGGTCAAAGGTTGAATATGTAGCAATTATTGTTTTCTGCTTCCGCAACCTAATAGTGAGATTCCATTTCTTTTCATTTAAGCATTTTTTTTTTAAATAAAAAGTGGTTCTGAGATTTTTTTTCCGGTTTTGATAAAAAAAAAGTCCGTAAAATATGAAACCCAAGGAGAGAGTATAATGGCAGAGAAAGAATTGTATAATGAATCTATTAACAACGGAATTGGACGTTTGTCAGAGACAATGTTGCAACTCTTGTTTTGTATAAAATTTGTAAGAAAGTTGCCCTAAAATGCAAACCAGGTTTTGAAGGAGACTTCAAATGCAAATGTGTATTGGGGTGATAACGTAGTGAAGAATGTAGAAACGATACGCCAAAAAAAATTTGTCAAAAAAAAGGGAACATGAAATTTAGTTTTATGAAAAAAAAGACAGTTCATGGTACCAAGCAGATGACATTTATGCAATTATATGAAGTACTAATGAAATTTGGTGATTGCATAAATTGTTCCGAAGTAATTGGTCTAAAATGCGGGGATCCTAATAACTGTTTTGATGTTATCAGATTTTTCAGATCAGTTCAACATCACTCACCCTAATAAAACATATGAGTTATTTGCATAGAATTGAAAGTTTTAATATATGGTTGACTTAAGCCGATATCGCACTTGGAAATGCATTATATTAAGCAATAGATAGTGATCTAAATAGTCCCAAAGGCATCCAAGATTTATTGAATGAAAATGATCATAAGGCTGTATACTGGAGAACATACCAGGGCATTGTTGTATTATGTGTTCGGGCATGCTGGTAAAGAAGAGCAAGGAGAGTTTGTTATTGAAATTATGAACAATGCGAGAACAGAGAGAAGCTTAAGATCAAGATTGTACACAGTCATTTGCTAAGCATTAAGAGCTGAAAGACAAGCTGGTCAGTTGAAAGCTGTATGCTTGATAAAAGGTCACTGGTGGGTTAAATTCACAGTGTTCGTTGCGTTCATAGCTTTGCCAAGCGTGAGAGATAGTGAATATAACAGTGCTACAAGTCGATGTCCATACCTAAAAGCTGTAATGGAAAATTCTGACAATGCCATCAAAGAAATGGTTTCAGCCCTTTTTTGTTGAAGATTATTATACAGCAATTCTAGCAGAAATGGAATATTGGTCATTGCATCAATCATTCAAAACATATAAGCCAACAGCATGTCCTACTACAAAACAGTTACAAGATGCGGTTGCACTAGATGTTCATAAGCATGCTTTGGATAACAATGGTCAACTAATTCAAAACATATATTTTTTATTAAGAGATCAAGGGAAGTGGTAGTTAATTATCAAAGAGTGCGAAAGTGTATGGTAGATGATGACAGACAAAGGCAGTGCTTTAATCTTTTTTACTTGTATATACCTTTGCATAAATTGGTAGAATTGAAAAATTTATTTGATACTTTCACTCAAGCATATAGTAAAACACCTGATGAAATGACGAGCTTATATTAAATAGTCAATCATGATAAACATATTAATGATATCCAGTCAGTGTTACAACAAGGCAAACAGTGGAAAAAGAATGCCGAAAAAAAAAGCAGAGTGATAAAGTAAAACATATAACAGAAAAAGAGGAAAGAACTTGCCTAGAACAAAACATTCATGATTTCCCGTAAGGAGATATTGAGGATTCTCAAGACATGGAAAACTTGATGAACAAAGTGCAATATGTGAGTGAATAATGAATAAATGATGCCACCAGGGTGTCAATGAAAATAATTATGTAAATTATCCATTTAAGGCAGAGCTTTTTAATCCCATTCTATTAGGTGTTAAAGGCAGCACAAGATTTTCTTCTTTTTTTTTTTATGGATACGCATACTCACTACAATAATAAAAATAAATATTTATAGGGATATGAAACTGTTAAAACCAGTTGTGTTGATAGTAGCACCAACAGGATTGGCCGCACTGAATATCAAAGATGATACAGCTCATTGAAGCATTCAAGGTTCTAGTGATGAAGGGAGACCTACAAATGTTGACGGAAGATGTTATGAAACCCCTATAAAAGGCATTGAGTAATGTAAAATTGATTATTTGAGATAAAGTTGGTATGTCAAGCAGTGCAACTATGGTATAGGAATCCCTGAAGCTTAATCAATTACACCCAGAGTTGCAGAATGAAGATAATGTCCGCTTGAGTAGTTTTGGTGGTATGAATATGCTATTGCTTGGGTATTTATTACAAATACAGCCAGTCAAAGGTGCACTTCCAATTGAGGTATATTAGGCAAATAATGGTTAAATCAAAGGTATAACGATAAACTAAGAATTATGGAAACATTTTGATGATATATCATTGACAAAGTAACAATGATAAAGGAGCGTTGAGTATGCAGAGTTGGCGGATGATGTTGGATGAAAAATTGCAGTGACAAGCACCAGCAAAAGCCCAAAAATAGAATAGGACCTGGAGTGTTAGCAACCTCAGCACAGGAAGATATTGATGAAGTATATCTGAAAACGATTTCGATGATGGAGTGTGTTTGATGTCGCATAAAAACTTCCGCAAATGAAATAAATTTAAATATAATGCTAAGATAAAAGGTATTCCATTAGCTGAAATTGTTGTAAATGACTTCATTGAGAGAGGAAACGTTTAGATTGAGAGAGCCTGAAAACATGTTAATTGACTGACTAGGAGTCAAAGTTATGCATCTTTTCAATAAGGGCGAAGGTGTTGTGAATGACTCAACTGGCGTCGTTACTTACAATAACGACATGGGAAATCAATTGTTATTGAATATCTATGTTCATATTGTATATGGAAAATGTTCTTTTTGCGTTGAGTGGAAATGTGCAGGTTTCTGTACAAATGAAGGTTTTGTTTATATTTAATTGTAATAAGCATTGTTACCAAGGAATATTGTCTTGTGAATAGTTGTATAAGTGGTTAACAATGCGATGTAAGTTGTTTGAATAGTTTCGTTCGGTTTTCGTTGAATAGTTGGTTTCGTTCGTTTTGTTGTTTTCTTTTGTCGTGAGCGAACGAAGCGGAAGTCGTGACTTTGGGAGAGAGAGCGAACGCATTATTTTTATGACAAAGGCAACAGAGCTAACGGCCACAGTTGCTGTCTATCACTTCTCAAGTCTCAACGCTTGTAGTGTAGTCTTCAGTGTACTTAATCAGGATGAAGAAAATTTCATTTGATTAATGAAGCCGTTCCTTCCCAGCATTTAATGAAGTGGATGAATTAATCAACCGAAGTTTGGATGAGTATCATATAATATTTAGTTACCTTGGATGGGATAATTCGCTAGGGATATGCATATCTGTGCGTGGGATTCCGTGACTGGGTAAAATCAAATATTTATATGTGGTATCATAGTTTACCCGTGCCTATTGTTATCCGATCTCGGTAAGAACTTCATATGAAACCAAGTAAGTAATAATTGGGGCAAAAGCTCAATAGAATGTAGTATGACCATTTATCTTTGTAACACAACGCAATGAATTCCTAATGTAGAGAAAGGGTCTTGAGTTCTCTTAACGAATCTGGTAATTAGTAATTTTGTTAATGACTGAAGTCATTATATGTTGTTGCTTGTTTGACCCTAATAAGTAATGATATTTGGTGCCGTGACCAGGATTTGTGAGATTTTTCGATAATTTCTAAAGTTTGAACGCCGGTCATATAATAATATTTTGGTTTAGTCACATGTACGATTAATACCGTTGGTGATTATATTGGCCATTTACGCAGGGTTTTCCTTCTAATAACTATGTTGTGTTGATGTTTTGCTGTTAATGCCTACCCTCCTAACCTTGTTGAATCCTTTTGTTTTTGCGCGTTTCGTTAAATTGGTATGCGGTACCCTGCTTACATAACCAGACGGGGTTAACCCTTTCTCTTTGTGTGGTGTCGTAAGAGACAGTAAATAGTTTTTTTTCGCGCTATTTGTAGGTTAGAGGCATTTCAGGCTTGATTAAAACGGTTTCTAATATGAAGTTTGATTAAATTAGTAAGGCCTTGTCCTGCTTGCCTTCAGTCTTAAATTTTGGTTTTGTTATTTTCCTTTACTTTGAATTAATGTAAATTTTCTCTTGTTAGAATATCTCTCATTTAACAATTTAATAATGAAACGTAAAGTACCTATTGTCGGACATTCTCATGTCACCCACATGGAGAATTGTTTTTTTTTTTTTTGTGGTAGATCACCATTATTTGAACCCTTAGAATATAGGACATTTGGTAGACCAGGGGCTGTTACAACCAACCTTACGACACCTGGCCTGATAACCGAACTTACTACCTATGGGCCTAGTATCACTATCTTCTTCATAGGTAGCAATGACTTAGATGTACCAGGAGATAACCCTAACCTGGTGAATAGTGTTCACAAAAATATTCTAGTATTGGTAGAGAGTCTATATACAATCAATAATTCAGGGGTTTTTGTTATGTTAATAGAAATACGTAAAACACCATCTAGAACCTCTGCCGAAAACTATCAAAAGAGAAAAAAACTGTTTAAACAGGAAATTAAAGCGAGATATAAGAATTAGGGTGATCCCTACTTTATTATCAGAAGGTGGTGTAGCCAGAGATGGGATTCATTTCAATCAGAAAAGCTACAAGGCGTTGGCTCAACGTATTTGCATTGAGTCAAACAAATATGTGAAAAGTAAAGGGTGGTAGAAGGTGTGTAGGATCGTGGTCCTTCCCCTTCAGATTTAGGGCTGGGTTAAGTATGGGACAGGGCCTGCACATTCCACTACGTACGTATAATAAAATTTCTCCTTTTCATTGTTTAATTTGCGTGAAAATTATTGGGTGAGGAGTCACCTTTGTAAAAATTTGCTAATTTAAAACTTTTGAACCCAGTTATTATAGTTGGATGCATATTTATTATTTATTGCAAATTTTAATATATTGTATTTGTATTGTTTGAGTTTGGTCTTGTCACAATGGAGTCGTTGAAGCATAGACGTAGCGGTTATGAATCCGTTATCACACGTTTTATTGGGAAGATGACCGAAGTGATCGATTCAACAGATATTGATGCTATAACTTCCCTTAGGGATTCTATTTTAGATAATTTGAACCAAGTTCTTGTTTTGGATGAACAAATTTTGGATTTAGTTAAAGAAGAAGAAATGTCTGATGAAATGATAAATCAAGCTGAATATGCAAGAGACGTCCGTACACATATCGGCAAACTCAATAGCTCTATTACTAACAATTTGAAGTTACAGTCCTCTAACGCAACCACCGCCACTACCCACAGCCAGTATTAGATTACCCAAACTGGATCTTCCGTATTACTCTGGAGATATATTAGAATGGAATTCCTTCTGGGAACTATACGAGGTGTCAGTACACCAGCGGAAAGACTTGGAACCAATTCAGAAGTTTTCATATTTACAAAGTGTGCTCACAGGAGAAGCTTCGAAATTAATCTCGGGATTTAAATTTGAGGCCGCCAATTATCCACAAGCTGTAGCTCTTCTCCTATCCACTTATGGAAAGAGAGATGAAATTAAGCATGTTCTGGTGAGAAGATTGCTAGAAATGTAGTCTCCTGCTGCCAATTCAGAATCATTGCAAACTTGCAGAGCTAATTTTGAATGCTCAATAAGATCGCTGGAAAGTGAAAGGCTGGAATTAAATGAACTTTTTGTTATTTTGCTCTATACCAAACTGCCTCAAAGCGTGAGTGAGACTGTGAAGCGTAGGTGTGGAGATGATTGGTTGGTATTAGACCCTTTAGGAAATACCTAGAAGAGGAGATTCGCAATCTAAGAATTTTTGTTTCAACTGATGTAAATAAAACTGAAACTCTGTTGTCAATATCTACATTCACGGTAAATCAATCGCAAGCTGTTAGACCGAAAACCAAGGGAAATGTGAATAAGTTCAGTCATCAGCAATCCACAAGATGCGCTCTTTGTGATAAAGAACATGGGCTGACTCAGTGCAAAACTTACGCAACCAGAGATGAAAGGTTAAATCGTATCAGAGCTTTGCAGTTATGTTTTGTGTGTGCTTCTAAGAAGCATTTTAGTGTGGATTGTGACAAATCAAGTTGCAATAATGGTTGTAATTTGAGACATCATCGCATCTTATGTGATAGGGACCAAACAACAAAGCAAAGCAAGAATAAACAAAGTGGTGTACAACTGGGAACACTATCAGTAAATGAGCAGGAGAAACCAAAGAAATCAGGTAAGCAATCCATATTACCAACAGCAACAATTCCTCTGAAAAGGAAGAAATTTGAATGGTACGACTTAGAGGGCTGTTGGATACTTGTGCCGAGAGGACATTTATTAAAAGATCGGTTCTAGAGAGACTGCAATATAGGTCCAAGGGAGTTGAAAAGATTGCTGTGAGAGGTTATCTAGCTAGTAAACCTGTTCATGAATACGAGTTGATAAGCGTCGCCATACAGCATAAAGGCAAGTTGATAATAATGGACTGCATAGTGGTGGATGAGCTGCCAGAATATGCGAAGAAATTCGACGTTAAGAGAAGTTTAAAGTCGTTATGTAAAACTAAGATCAGCTTGGCTGATAAAGATTTTGATTTGCCTGTTGAGAATCAATCAACTATTGAATTGTTGATAGAGGATGATAATGTTTATAATATTTTGCATCCAGGGTTCAAAAGGGTAAGAAATTTAATATTGTTGCCGACCATATTTGGTTATGTGGTGCCAGGCACATGTAGTGCTCCCCCCACTAGGGAAACTCAGGTGACAATTTTGGAGCTAGCTGTACAAACTGAAGGAATTTAAGCTACTCATAATGAAAATCCCAAGACTGATCTGGACGCATTGTGGAGTTTGGATAGACTGGGAATAGATTGCAGTGAGTTGCGAGAACAAGACCAGAGGGTCTTAAAGGACTTTGAGAGCACTATAACCTATTCTGAAATTGATAAATAGTATGTTGTGGCGTTGCCGTGGAGAACCAATAGATTCAGATTGAAGACAAATTTTGGTTTAGCCATGAGTAGACTTCGACAGCAGAGCATCAAGTTTCAGAAGGATGTGGATTACTTGGATCATTATCAGAAAATCTTGCGAGAGCAAGAAGATAGAGGATTCATTGAAAGGGTAATCTATAATAAATCTGTTGTGGATTGTCATTACTTGGCACATCATGGAGTGCTTAAAGACAGTGCCACTACTCCAATAAGAATAGCAAAGGGCCGAGTGGCGCCCATTAAGGAATTGACAATTCCGAAATTGGAACTAATGGCATTGTTGCTAGGAGCAGGAATGACAAAATTTATTATTGACTCCTTTGACGAGAAGGAATTTAAACAATCATATGTCTGGTCAGACAGTAAAGTTGCCCTTAGCTGGATTGTGTCCAGTAATGTTCTGCCTGTGTTTGTGAGAAACAGAGTAATTGAGATCAACTCTTTGATTCCGGGGTCAGTCCTGTCTTACGTACCGTCGTCAGAAAACCCCAGTGATTGGTTGACACGGGGAAAGAGTGCTAAGGTGTTAGCAAAGAATTCCTTTTGGTGGGAGGGACCCCCTTGGTTAAAAAATCACACTCTGCCAATTGATAGGTCATGGGTTGGGTGTACACATACACAAGGTGAACAGGACATTGTGGTCAATGTTGTAGGGGACATAGATGCAACACGCCTGCTGGATTGGGAAAGATTCAGCAGAGCTGACAAGGTCTTTAAGACCATAGCTTGGATAATGCGATTTGTAATGAATTGCAGACTAGCAACCATTGACAGAAAAACTGGTAGTTTGACTCTGGAAGAGTTACAAGAATGAAAGGTCAAAACAATTGTTCTCGTGCAGAGAGAGTACTTTCCAGAAGAATATAAAGCCCTGAAAGGGGAGGAAACAAACCCAAAATTGACATTAATTCACCAGTTGAATTTGTTTTTGGATAATAATGTAATGAGATGTAGAGGCAGGTTGGAAAATGCAACACTGCCTGAAGAAGTCAAATTTCCTACTTTACTGCCAATGGGTTGTGTTCTGAGTAAGTTGTTAATAAGACGACATCATGTGATGCAAGCGCACATGGGTGTGAACGCTACTGTAGCTAGTGTAAGACAGGAGTTCTGGATACCACAGCTGCGACAACTGGTCAAGAGCGTGTTACATCATTGCGTGATCTGTAAGAAAGTTCAAGGAAAACCATATAAAACTAATATAATGCCCCCATTGCCGGAATTCTGGGTACAACGGAAACAACCTTTTAGCGTTACTGGGGTGGATTACACCGGGGCGTTATGGATAAAGGAAGGGAAGCAAAATCTGGAGAAGGTGTATGTTATACTATTCACATGCCCGATCACTAGGGGTATACATCTGGAAGTAGTCAGAAATCAGTCCGATGACTCATTCCTCATGGCCTTGGGGAAGTTTAGCAGCCGTAAAGGCTTTCCTTCACTAATGTTGAGTGACAACGCCACTACTTTTGTAGCAGCATCTGAATATCTGAAAACAATGGCAGAGAGCCCCCTTTTTCAAAACCATCTGGAGAAAATAAAGTGTAAGTGGAAATTTATACCAGCAAGAGCATCTTGGTTTGGTGCAATCTGGGAGAGATTGATCGGACTATTGAAAACCTGTATGAAGAATGTAATTGGTTGAGCTCTTCTCAGTTATGATGAATTATCCTGCATTTTGGTGGAATTGGAATCCATCATAAATGACAGGCCACTTAGCTACACCTCGGGGGACCTTGATTCAGAAGGAGATTTTAACTCCCAATCACCTGATCTTGGGTAGGAAATTAAGATCCCTTCCCAAGGAAACTATTATTTGGGATGAGGTATCTGAAGACCCATTGTATAGTTAAACTGAAAATGTAGAAAGGAGATTCCTTTACATATCCAAATTGTGTGATCAGCTATGGAAAAGATGGGAACATGAATATTTGATTTTGTTAAGAGAGACTTACCGAATTGGAGTCCCACATAATTCTTGGCCCAAAATAGGAGATGTCGTCCTCATACATGATGAAGGGCCAAGAAACAAATGGAAGTTGGGTCAGGTGATTCAGGAGCATGTGGGGTCTGATAATGTAGTTAGGGTAGCTACCCTCAAAACCTCCCATGGCCAGATCATGCGTCCCATTGTGAAGTTGTACCTGTTAGAGTTATGGCAAGAAGTTGAGACTCCTGATCCTGCCAAAATTTCTGGCTGCAGAGACTAGAAAAGATTTGATTCAAAAGGGACTATTGTAAATACTTGTATATTATAAATTTTGTGGCGCAGAATATGTCGTTACTTACAATAACGACATGGGAAATCAATTGTTATTGAATATCTATGTTCATATTGTATATGGAAAATGTTCTTTTTGCGTTAAGTGGAAATGTGCAGGTTTCTGTACAAATGAAGGTTTTGTTTATATTTAATTGTAATAAGCATTGTTACCAAGGAATATTGTCTTGTGAATAGTTGTATAAGTGGTTAACAATGCGATGTAAGTTGTTTGAATAGTTTCGTTCGGTTTGCGTTGAATAGTTGGTTTCGTTCGTTTTGTTGTTTTCTTTTGTCGTGAGCGAACGAAGCGGAAGTCGTGACTTTGGGAGAGAGAGCGAACGCATTATTTTTATGACAAAGGCAACAGAGCTAACGGCCACAGTTGCTGTCTATCACTTCTCAAGTCTCAATGCTTGTAGTGTAGTCTTCAGTGGACTTAATTAGGATGAAGAGAATTTCATTTGATTAATGAAGCCGTTCCTTCCCAGCATTTAATGAATTGGATGAATTAATCAACCGAAGTTTGGATGAGTATCATATAATATTTAGTTACCTTGGATGGGATAATTCGCTAGGGATATGCATATCTGTGCGTGGGATTCCGTGACTAGGTAAAATCAAATATTTATATGTGGTATCATGGTTTACCCGTGCCTATTGTTATCCGATCTCGGTAAGAACTTCATATGAAACCAAGTAAGTAATAATTGGGGCAAAAGCTCAATAGAATGTAGTATGACCATTTATCTTTGTAACACAACGCAATGAATTCCTAATGTAGAGAAAGGGTCTTGAGTTCTCTTAACGAATCTGGTAATTAGTAATTTTGTGAATGACTGAAGTCTTTATATGCTGTTGCTTGTTTGACCCTAATAAGTGACGATAACTGGCATTGTAAAGGAAATCGTTCTTAATCAAAATGCCCAGCACATAAAAGAGTTGAAAGTGTTATACAAATGTAAAGCTGAGGTATCAATTATTGAACGTGTAGAGAGAGGATACAAATATTCCCGAACAAAGTATAGCAGGCAACTGCCCCCTTTGATGCTGGCATTTGCCTTAACTATACACAAGTGGCAAGGAATAATATTGGAAACTGCTTTGGTTGACCTTGATCATGGTAAGGCTTATGTTGTATTGAAGAATTGAATAATCTACATTTCATTGATTTTGACGTGGCAAACAAATTTCAACAAATAAAAATAGCATCAGAGAAGTAAACAGATTTGCGAGAATAACTAATCTGCCACAAATAACTGCCTTTAATCAAACAAGGAAAGATATAATAACATATACAAAAGCTAATAAAGCATTCAGAATAGTGGGTTAAATTCCAAGTCCAATTCATTCACTACCTGCCATGAATCCAAATTTTGAGAATATGAGAACATATAACCGAAAAATATCTGCAAGACAATATGTGAATAATTGACAAAAAAGAGAGTAAAAATATTACTGATATTAAATTATGTATGATTTTAGCTTCTAGGTCCTTTTCTATGTCTTGAATCTCGTCTGAATTGCTTTAATGTAGTGAAAATGCAACTTATGTTTAAATGTAAATCTTATTTCAACCTACTCTGAAGGCAATAATAGACTAGGAAATACTAAAAAACAAAAATCTAATTTGAATTAATATGGAATTAAACCTTAGACTTACACTATTAAGAGTAACCCTACAATGCAGATATTGGCCTGTGAGAAGAACATAAAAAGTTTTACTATGAAATAAAATTATTTAAAACTTACCATAGTTCCTATGGATACTACCGCTACCGGTCTACGGCACATTTGTATGTGTGCCTGATGATGTTCAGACACTGCTTCATTAATAATGCATTGTATCACAACTATATTTAACCATCTTTACTCAGTAGGGACCCAAATACACTGGCTGAAGTTTGTGTTTCCTAGGTTATAATCGTTTTAAATACACATGATCACCAACAAATACTTTTACCGGTGTAGTTTTGAACCGAGAATCATACTTTGAGCGTTGTTTTTCATTAGCTCTTTTCAAAAACCTTTCAGTGGTGTTCATTACTCTCCCCAATAGATTTAATAAATATACAGGGTATTACTCAGTTGAATAATTTGGCAATTGCTGCGAATTAACGAGTACCGTATATGGTAACACAGGATCCTGTCCATACACTAAAAAGAAAAGCGTGTCCCAGAGCGAAGCATTATATGCAATGTTCAAAGCTAGCTAAGCTGTAGGAAGCATGGCGTGCCAATGAAGGGGGTCATCAGCCACTATGTAACGTCAAATTTGGACTACTTCCCTATTATGGGATTCCACTAAGCCATTAGCTGAAGGCCTATATGCGGTCACTGAAAAGAGTTAAACTTTCATCAAGTCTTTGACCAATTTAACCACCTTATTTATAAACTCGAGACCATTGTAACTCTCAAAATTTTCGGACAACCAAACCTAGGAATGAAAGATTATAGCGCCTGGGCTAATGAATTTGCTAATTTTTCCAACATTGCGTAAGTATGAGTGTACCGAGCAAATGCATCCACAAATCCATATAAATACCTATGTTGTGTTAAACCAGTAGTATATGGTCATACAACATCCTTATGCATTCTATAAAATCTAGTAGGAACCAAAGGCCAATTTGTGGGTTGCAGAGTGCCTCTCATGGCAGCCAACTTCTCGGAATCTGGCCAGTCGTTCCCAGTAAGTTTTTCTTCATGCAAAGTGTCTAAGATGTTTAGTACATTTGCTAACAAGCGATTATGATCGAACAAATAACCGCATAAATACGGGTTTACTAATTTGCGAATATGTTTACGGGCAATTGGTTTTTTTTTTATCACCTTCTGGGAGAATGGCACTCCGGGTAGTAAACGAATCACAATCCCGAAAAATGCAAGTTGGTATACTAGGAATGGAATCATCTTCGCGAGTTTTGGGTTTGTAATTTTCTTTGATGTCCGCTTTTCTCACACCAGGTAAGGCATAATTCTCAATTAAACGTCGTTTTATTACAGTATAACTTATTAAACAGTCTTGTGACCAACACATTACTTCCATTGCAGTAACATATTTCAGTAATCTAATTACTTGAATAGCTTTTTCTCTTTCCAACCACCCATATGTGTCTACTTCAAAGTCTCAAAAACACTTCAATTGATTGAAACCCTTCGTTAGGCCGTTGATCATCAAAAGGCCTAACACTTGCCTAGAGTTCTGGCAACTTTGGAACTATGATTTGTGTATCCTCACTCAGCTGTGCATATGTACATTCAATTGTGTGTATTTGGACTTTGTCCATGTACGTCGGATATGCTGTGGTTGCACGACGCTCCTCTTCTTGTTCAACAATGAATCTGTTTATCAAGTGTTCTAAGGTATTTAACTTATTTTGAAATTCATGCTTTCTAATTTCATCTGGAACGCTATATCCCACTGTTCCTTCATTCTCATATCTTGCTGCACCGGCGTCTGCTTTGTTAGTCCATGTGTATCTAGGCATCTTGAACTTTAATTTACCGGCTCAAAGAACAATTTGGCTCACAGCATACACAAACAGACACATTTTTACACCTGACACAAATATGTCTCCTGTTGACGAATAATGAGACATCAGAACATGGGTTTTCTTCACTTTATTACAAAAAGGTTCGTAAGTACACTATTCTCTACACGGCTATCACTCTCTCAGGTATGAAAGCTTTGTATACATGAGCGTTCAAAGCTAAGTAAACACCCCTCCCTATCAAAATGCAATATTGCTATAAAAACATGCTGAGTTTATGGTTTTTGTGGAATTCTCATGATTATAGAGTTCATTTACCTTGACGTACAACATACATCTTCATATAACAACTAGGACATACATATATATATATATATATATATATATATATATATATATATATATATATATATATATATATATATATACACTCATGTGTGTATATATATATATATATATATATATATATATATATATATATATATATATATATATATATATATATATATGTGTGTGTGTGTGTGTGTGTGTGTGTGTGTGTGTGTGTGTCTGTAAGTGTATAAACAGAGTTCAATTCATGTATATATGTGTTGTGGTTGGATTTTAGTGTTTTTCATTTCATTCTCTCATTGTTTTTCCTATTTCCTTATTTTCATCTTTTCTTCTATATTGTTATATATTTGTCAAAACTTAATCCCTTTATGAACAGAGAATCAAATGTGCATTATTAAGTTACATTATATTTAACATATATTTATAAGTGTTATTTGTGTGAAACATTACTGGAATTTTTAATTCTCTAATTTATTTTGCTCAGTATTTCTGAGAATTTTTGGGCATCATCTTGTGAGATGCAGCAGAAGAGAAAGAAGCTTCCCATGAACTATACTATGGATTTTGGTAGCCAATATGTTGGACGGGAGATCCAGACGTGCCATAGCTCAATAGCTTCAAAAAGAGTCTCCAACCCCACAATCCTTGTGAGCTACGGATGGGAGCTCTTGGGGAGCGTATGGGTCTATATGTTGAGTCATCAGCAGCCATTACCTGATCCTCCCTGGTCTCTAGCTTAATGGAGAGGGAGGTTTTGGTACTGATCATATGTATATATGATTGATTTCTAGTCTTGGGCATTGTGCTGTCCCTTGCTTCTGCCATTCACGAGTAATCTTTGTACTTGTAAGTGTATAATTAATAGAATCAGAAATTATGAGGTAGTTAATGACCTAGAACCGATCATACTTTTTATTTCTAATGTGAAGCAGGGTTTATTCGGTCGACCGGTTCTTCGATCGAAGTTCGACAAACATGTGTTTAAAGTGATGTTCGAACGTGTGAGCGGGGTATTTGGTTGCCGAACACGTTCATCGAAATGTTCGAAGAAAGTCTGTTCTCGCCTGACTTTTGTGGGCGGGGCTTCAGTGTCCACAAATATTATGCATTTGTGACTGACTCCACCTCTACGAACCGTTTGATAAGCAGGTTCGACAACCGGGTTCGACGAATCGTTCGACCGTGTAAACCCCGTTTAAGTACCATGCTGTAACTTTAGTGAGCCCTCTACTTAATGGAAAACGGTGTTAGGTAACAAAATGACTGAAGAGAGGAACACTCATAGCTAAGAGGAAAATTAATAGCATCACAGAAGTTCTCGTTACGTTGATGAAATTGATATAGAAATGGAAAAAAGTTCGTATATTTTCATTACCGTAACCACATTGAGTAAGGATGCAGACGAAATGTATGCAGAGAATATTTCTTACAAATATTTTGAAAATCCATAACTAAATAATTATTACACAATAACATTGACAACAACAAACACATGCAAAAGAGACATGAAACCTAAAATTATATGTATATATATATAAATATATATATATATATATATATATATATATATATATATATATATATATATATATATATATATATATATATACATATAAATATATATATATATATATATATATATATATATATATATATATATATATATATATATATATATATATATATATATATATGTATATATATATATATATATATATATATATATATATATATATATATATATATATATATATATATATATATACATATATATATATATATATATATATATATATACATATTTATATATATATATATATATATATATATATATATATATATATATATATATATATATATATATATATATATATATATATATATATAAAGATAGATAGATACATAGATAGAAATTTGTGTCGATATGTATGTATGTATTTATGTATATATATATATATATATATATATATATATATATATATATATATATATATATATATATATATATATATATATATATATATGTATATATATATATATATATATATATATATATATATATATATATATATATGTATATATATAAATATATATATATATATATATATATATATATATATATATATATATATATATATATATAGATAGATAGAAATATGTGTGTGTCTATATGTATATATGTATTTATGTATGTATATATGTATTTACATATGTATGCATAAATTCATTAATATATATATATATATATATATATATATATATATATATATATATATATATATATATATATATATATATATATATATATATATATATATATATAAGTGTGTGTGTGCGTGTATTTGTGCGTTTTTATATAACACAAGGATCTTTATAAGGCAATTCATTAATTCATTAAAAAAATCTATATTCGAGAGCGAATAACACTGTAAGATTCGTATGTTTTTATGTAGAATTCTAAATGAGTCTCTGTCACATGACCACGAAAACAACAGCTAGATCACCTTCCACATAAAGCAATATATATACCTTCATGTTCCTCTTGTAATATCTCAATCATTGTTTGTTAGGTAAACAACTTCTTTTTTTTTATTTGTATTTAGTAAATACCGCTATTTTCAACGCCTTCCACTTTGTAAATGTTCGATTTGTTAATTATCACTCTAAACAAACTTAATATAGTTTGTTCCAAACTTTTTTACAGTATTGTCAGAAACACCTCTTCTGGCATGTCATTATCGGTTTTATTAGTTGGCAGAACTTGACACCAATTTGTGTTAACAAAGTCAGATATGCAATTAACTATCTTGTTTGATATCAGATTTGATCAGTGATTCGCCAGTTCTCAAAGGCAAAGTATAACGTCTGCATTTAACTTTCCCTGGAGACGTTCATTTGAAGGACAAACGAACGTAAACAAAAACTTTCACAGCGATCCAAGTCCTCATCTACGATAAAGCTAACATCAATTACTCACACGTGATAAGGGGATTGAAATTACTTTTTGAAGGTTATGAAAACTTTATATTTCCTTCATTTTCTCCACTTTAGGCAAACATTATGGATTATACTTGTTCGATGGAATTTCTTCATTTATATTCTAACCTTTAAGAAAAGTAAATTTTTGTCATGTGTTAATATAGGATATTGTAGAGACAATGATCATGATGATGGGTTGTACGAAGAACCGACTGGATACGGAGTAAGAGCGGTGCCTATCACATATGCCCTTTCCACGTCAGTCCTGGTTACAATGTTTTCTTTCTTTTGCTTTTCTCATCTAGGAGGGGAGGAGAATAATTCTCTTCGATCGGAAGCGTGCCGAAGAAAATGTTGTTATTGATATGAGTGTTCAATTTGATATTTTACCTCCATTTTATATTACTGTTTCCTTTTAATTCAAATACAATATCGTTTCAGTTTTGTGCGGATAAATGTCGTTTAGTAAACTCATCCAACGATATTTAACCTTTCCATAATATCTTCTTGATTTATTCTTTGAGAAGACCAAACCGTTACCATAACAGCATTGATATGTTCTATAAGCTCGAGCAAGGAGAATCTATTTATTCTATAAATGCAAAACATTAAAAAAACATTGATTAACTAATCAAACTTTACCACGCAGTTACATCCTTGGAGTAAGTGACACAGCTCTTCCATTGTTTAGTTTTAATTACCATAATCGTTATTTACTAACCATAGGAAGGTGAGCCATTGGAGGCACACCCTAAATGCATGATGATTTCATACAAATATATTTGCATCCCTTCGTCAACAAACAAGATGCATTATGAGTTAACAGAGGATTTTTATGCATTCAGATATAGTCTTAGTGTTAACTGCATACCTGAAATCTTTTTAGAATTCGGGAATGTCACGGGTATTACATTATCAACTACGACAATGAAATAACAATAACATATTGCATATAACAAAGATGAATTAATGAACATTATATTAAGATAAATTTATGAATAAAAAGAATTCTTCTTCTTTAAAGGGGTTAAGTACTGCAGTGTAATTGTTGTTTAGTGGTTACTGTCCTTTTGGTAAGAATTGAAGTGACTCTTTAGCTATGATAAGCAGCTCCTCTAGTCTTAGGTAGTGCTATAGCCTCTGTATCATGGTCTTACACTGTCTTGGGTTAGAGTTCTCTTTCTTGAGGGTACACTCTGACAATCTATGCTATATTATTTAGCTTCCTCTGGTTTTATTAAAGTTTTTATAGTCTGATATAGAAAATAATCATTTTAATGTTGTACCTGTTCTTAAAATATTTCCTTTTAGCATATTTTCCTTTCCTCGCTGGCTATTATCCCTGTTAAAGCCCCCAGTCTTATAGGATCCTGCTTTTAGACAAGGGTTGCAGCTTAGCAAGTAATAATAATAATAATAATAATAATAATAATAATAATAATAATAATAATAATAATAATAATAATAATAATAATAATAATAATAATAATAATAATAAAAATAATAATAATAATAATAATAATAATAATAATAATGATAATAATGTATATAGCAAAGCATACAGAAGTATCAAAATTCAAAACTATTAAGTAAATAGCAAACATAATCATCTATAAGTTTTCATCTGATATAAAGAGACAATCTCTTATTACTTGGCAAATATAAAAGTTTCCACAGATTTAGGAATTGATGGAAAGATCACAACATTCGTTTACTGTGGAAGAAAAACGGGCACCCAAGAGACTGGGAGGAGAATTAAACATTTTTTTTTTTTCTATATTTTGTTCAAGTTTCTGTGAATTTTTTTTAAGTATATCCTTGAAGAATATCAACCCTTTAAAAGACCGGACTATGTTTGAGTATATATATATATATATATATATATATATATATATATATATATATATATATATATATATATATATATATATATATATATATATGTATACACATATATATAATATATAATATATACACCTATATGTATAAAGTGAGACAGACAGACAGGGATGAAAAGAAGAAGGAGAGAGAGAGAGAGAGAGAGAGAGAGAGAGAGAGAGAGAGAGAGAGAGAGAGAGAGAGAGAGAGAGAGAGAGAGAGAGAGAGAGAGAGGTCTTTCAAAGCATTAAATCTCTTTTTCATCCAGTGTATTGAGAGAGAGAGAGAGAGAGAGAGAGAGAGAGAGAGAGAGAGAGAGAGAGAGAGATATTGCAAAGCAATAAATATCCTTTTTATCCAGTGTTTTAATGTTTTAAATGTTCAAAAATTTATCATTAATCGAATACCAAGTCCCAGACGTAC
>NC_090747.1:40994330-41001830 GCF_036898095.1 Palaemon carinicauda | reverse complement strand
AGTCTGAAAAAGATCTTAGATTCAGCACTGGTAATATACAAATACATTACACAGTCATTACGATCCTTACCAGAAAAAAAGCTAGTATAGCTAGTATAACACTCCGGAATATGTGAAAAAAAAAATCCTAGGAAAATCATTGATACATATGCACAAATCCTCAACATCCACTCTCTATAGATACTTGTGTATCGCTTTGGGTATACCCGGATCCACTACAGTTAATATCAAATAGTGATAACAATCATTATTAAGTATGGGCTTAAGATGCAAAGAAATCACAACAAAAGGGCATATGGAATGAGCCTAATTCTCTAAAAATAGGTAGTAATAATTGATTCTGTAAACTATTGAAGACTCTAATATCGTAACTGGAATTTTATTTGTTGCCTAAAAAAGCTAATTCTTGCTCACGTAATGTTCCACTATCAGACCAAAAAGTCATTTCTGATTTTTTTTCAATTAGATTTTATTTGGGGGGGGGGGGGCAAACATACGAACATACTGACGCCGCTCTCTCTCTCTCTCTCTCTCTCTCTCTCTCTCTCTCTCTCTCTCTCTCTCTCTCTCTCTCTCTCACATGATCGTATACTAACACAATTCTTCACGCACATGGTTTACATGGGTTAAATCATCTGACCCATATTGCGTCAGTCATGACGATCTTTCTTAAAGGATAGCGATTCCCATCCTTACAGTATGACAAACGACTCATGTCCTACCTATTCACAACTCTTACACAAATCTCGTAATTTTCTCACATTACTTATCTAGCCTAAGAGTTACTACTAAAAAAAATTAGAAAAGAACCAATCAACTTAAGAACTATAGCGTGAAAAAAAAAGCAAAAATGAGAACGAAAATTAAAACTGAATGCTGAGAACCTTTGAATTGAGTCCTTAAAATTTACATACAACAGGTAATTATGACATAAATGAAATTATGAAAATGGGAAACAACAGAACAAATAAAAATATGTGCACATTAAGGACAGTCCCCTTTGCTTTTAGACAAATCACTGAGACTTATATAAGTCTGAAAAGCAGTTAACTAGCTTCCTAACTTCTTCACTAGTGATGCCCTATCAAAACAGCAAGATTTAAGAAAACATAAGAAGTAAATGTTTTGATATATAATTTGAAAGAAAGAGCATAAAATCCGAATTCAGTGGTATATAAAAAATCTTGTGAAATCAACTGTATAAAATTCTATTTAAGAATGAATATCATAAATTGCTTTGTCAATAGTAGAGGGAAGAACTTTCGGGGGATAATCCGTCAGCTTATCAGCCTACCTCTTAATGACCTCAATGACAACACGTGGTCTTTGTTCTAAATCTTTCATTCCTTGTATTTTCAATGCTTTCACTTACAAATATAGGGACAATAAATATTTGATTACAGTTCAGAGTTGTAAAGTATTTAAAGGATTTATTTTTTTAATATAATTATCACTATCTTGACTGTTTTTTTATGAAAATATTTTCTTTTTTGATTGTTAAGAAGTATATCAATTATTTTGCGAATATTATATATGGTACCCCATAACCAACGTATTGATTAGGATAAGCAGATATAATGATTTGCCAACTTTCATTTTTATTATGCTACTAATTGTTGTCGCAGATGGCTGTTATATATTCTTTTATAGTTATACAAAATATTAATTTGAGTGAGGAATGCTCTCTTATATACGTACTATAATGATCAGTTTTACTCAAGTTTTGCTCTCACACTAATGATCATAAGTCTATGTATATATTAACATATACTTATTTTTATAGTATAGAGAGAGAATTATAACATTTGGACGAGGGAGGTATTTAATTGCTTCCAGCGCAACATTTAATGAATAGCAAGATAAGTAACAGTGTAATTAGTTTCTCTATACATTTTTATTATCTGACCGGGTTTATCAATAATCCAAATACATTATATAAACATACGAAAATAGGGTATTTAGAAGAAATACATTTCTCCTTAACTACAAACAGAATTAGAAAATCTTTACAGTATGGTATATTTTAAAACATGGCTCAATGCAAAGACTAATATCGAATGCAGAATACTGATAATATGTTCTCTGTGATTTCATTTCTTTTCAATACTATGAGAACAAACATGGCAGCGTTTTCGAGGCTTGGGGTTATTTTCAAAGGTGACAAAGGACTCTGGGAAATTTTTTCCTTTGCATCCGGAAAGTGCGTTAGAAAATCACCAATCGCCAATACTTCCCTTACTCTCACTACTGCACCCTGATATTTTGACATCTATTGTCTTATTACATGCTTTATTAAATAATTAAATGGAGGGATGTTCCCTATTTTTACCTGGTACATCGAATATGCATTGAGAAGGCACGTATATGTTATTTGAAAAAATAACTTTTTATACCTATTAGAGCTTCCCTCATACACTCATTGGTGCCCACATACATATCACTCTTATCAACTAAACACATTTTTACCTTATACTCATCTACAGCCTGTGGTTTTCGTACCTTTCCACCAGTGAAATGAACGACCTTATATGTTTTCACCAAGTTTCATTTGTGCACAGAAGAAACAATAGGAAATTCTCGCTTATGACTCAACTTCAAGCACAAAAGATCATTGCAAGATTTACACATTATTTCCCTTTATTTTTGCACTGGGAACTTGGGCATTAGTTTTTGCTTTTTATTACAGTTCCACAAGATCCTGTGTTTTTTTTTTTTTTCATGTAAAAATGAGAATAATGTTGGACTTGTTTACCAATTATCACAGTACAATATCTGATTTACTCCTAAATAATCTTTCAATAGTGTTTTCACTACGCTTCCAATGTTTTGAAGTTTTTAACAATTTCAATTTCAGATTCATCCTAAATTATAACATTTAAAATGTATCCCGTCTTGACATCAACAAACACAAATGAACTTATTCCAAATTTGTTCCTTTTACCGGGAATGTACGGATGAAATCCTAATCTCCCTTTCCACTGTATGAGTGATTCATCAATGCACAAGTCTTTGGAACGGCCACTGTTTTCTCTTGAAGTTTATACTTCGATTTTTTTATTTTTGTAATCTCTTCCTTCTCTCCCACCCCCCCCCCCCTTAAAAAAAGAAAAAAGTATCAGAAAAAAGGGACTATTTTATTAATATTTTTATCTCAAATGCCTCTTCAGTACTACAATATACATTAATTAAATTTTTGCTTATTTTCACCATGACCATTGCTATGCTTAAGAATAAAAGTAGCTCATCTATGATAGTACCTTTTCAGTCACGAAGATGACATTTGCCTCTACACTCTGTGATAAAGGTTTTTTTTTTTTTTTCACTGAGACATCTAACATTTCATCATCAACAAGCTTTAAGAAGCAGTCTGCTTCCTCCGAGTCTTCGTCAACTGAAACTAATCTTTTATCAGTACCATCAAATGGGAGTGTTGAGGAGACTTGAATTATGATTCCTGTTGACCAAGGGCTTAACGGTCCTCATATTTTCGTTGTTGGTCCTCCGGTGACAAAAATTGTATTTAAAACTCATCCTCACTAGATTATTCTTCGACCTCTTTTATTCTGTCTTGTATATGGGTTTCACCTCCAGATATTATACACTCATCACCAGACCCATCAAGGTCATCACTATCTACATCAATATTTTCAAGAAACGATAGATATTCAGAATCTTCGAGCAAGTACCCATAACAACCTGTTTGTCGAACTGTATGGGACAGTGTTACCTGATGGTTCGAGTATAATTTCTGAAGATATCCCTGTAATGGAATGGGCCCAAGAAAACAGAAATTTACGTGCTATCATATATATATATGCCTTGAATATCCCTTATCAGTACTTTCATCTACCTTATAAAAAATATAATCTCTCTAGATGGACTAATGGTTGGTTACCCTATCGATAAGCAACGTTAACTTAATTAAACTTATATTCGATTTATTTATCTCCTTCTGAACATATCAGTAATGTGAGTAATTTCACCTTCAATTACATCGTTAGCCATATCAAAAACAGATATTTGATTTGGTATTCTTAAGCAACCCTGAAAATGTTTCCTATCCATCGTATTTTTTTTTAGATCTAATTTGCTTGCATTTAAAGAATAATAAAAATCCCAAGCTAAAAAAAAAAAAAAAAAATGCCTATGCCCATACATGAACTTTGGATTGAGTTGAATTGAATATAGGATTTAGGCATTAAGCCAAGCACTGTTTTTTTTTTTTTTTTTAGCTTGGGATTTTTATTATTCTGGGCTCTACTTACCAACCAAGCCTGTATAATTGATTTTGATCTGCTTTTGTTTTGGTGACAATGATACGACTTTGCCTGCTTGCATTTCCATACAGTTTAGAACTGACTCCACTATGTTTGTCACCGGGGCCTGCTCCCACAAATCTTGTTTACTTATGACTGAGGTTTCTGATTAAAAAAAAAAAAAAAAAAAAAAAAAAAAAAAAAAAAAAAAAACCTAGTTTTTCAGATACAAAGAGAAAGACTAATTACCGGAATAAAACCGCTTAAAGTAAAGGTCTAAGACGAATTATTTTCATGAAGTTAGGCTGGGAGCTTTGTAACCAGTAATTGTATGATGAAAATCGCAACACGAGCATATAAATGTTTGGAGATTGAAAAGAGTAAAAAATACCGACCACATTCATTACTATGAAGGACAGCAGCCAGTAGTGTAAACATATCTAAAGTTAATTTCTATATGAATAAATTGAAACTTATCTTAAAGTTAAAGTTTAAGCATCTGAACAATAACCTGAATTATCCAACACCAAAGAAATTACCGGTGATAAAAAACTCATTATATTATAAATAAAACCAGAATAAAACAACAATCAATGTTCCCTCTCAATTATTTCTTCATAGTTTATCTTTTTTTTTTTTGGAATTATCATGAAAAATACTAAAACTTGATATAGGTAGCTACTATAAAAAAAAAATTTAAATGCACAAATGTAATAGAAATTCATAAAATATGAATTGAATATGCACAGTCATGAATGGTATCGGTCACTGATGATAAATGAGTGATGAAGAAATGCAGATTGGGTGACTGTAGGATGTGTACAAATTTGTTTCTTGTTGTTGTAGAATGTCTTAAGCTCGAGCTCTCTACAATCATGCAGCCCGTAGTTCTGTTCTTTGAAATGTCAGGGATTTCACATGACAATGCGAAATAACGAAAGAAAAATCTTAATGTTTTTAAATTGTGTTTGGTTACAATTTTACACGCACAAACTCATCCATAGAGAAAAGTTCATACATTCAGATAACACGCAACAGTAGTTCTTATTTGCATAGGAAATTCCAGTTAAATAGTACACGTATTTCAATAACATGATGTTGAACTTCGTTGTTTTCAGATCGCATCTCAGACAAAACATGTTATTCCAGGATTATTTTATTTCTTCATAAATATCAAGAATATGAAGATATGATACATTAGTTTCCGCCATTAGAAATGATTAAATCACCGTGGAACTGTACCTGCTATTTGCGTAGAACGGGAACCATCGTCTGAGCGCCATGTAAGTGGTTAAAGTAATCGCTGTATTCTGATGGACCTTATACTGATTCTCAAGGCCTTTCCCTTGAAATTTGTATGCTTCCGTTAACAACAAACATGGTGAATATTATCGAACTGCGAATCTGTTGTTGATATAGGGCTTTAAACTTGGATTAAAATTTTCCAGCTTATTTAAAAATAATAAGGCGATTTATTTATATCCTCGTTAACTATCCTTTTGAAATTTCAAACCCCATGGACGTAAAATTTTCCATTAAAGGTGCTCACTGAAAATTTGATGTGTAGAGCTCCAAGTAAGGTCTTAAACTGCCCCATTCCACCACTTGACTTCCCGGCAAAGTTATTCCCACCAAAATATACGGTCTACAAGTAAAGACATGATGCATAAGAAAACAAACAATTTAATGCCCATTTCACTACCGTGTCACTGGATTTCTTTCTTTATTTACAAAATTTACAAAACAAGCTTGAGGGCTCGTGTAATTAATATTCGAGTGAATTAATATATATATATATATATATATATATATATATATATATATATATATATATATATATATATATATATATATATATATATATACATATATATATCCGTTTGAAAATTTAATGTGTACAGCTCCAAGTAAGGTCTTAAACTGCCCCATTCCACCACTTGTATATTTATATATATATATATATATATATATATATATATATATATATATATATATATATATATATATATATATATATATATATATATATATATATATATATATATATATGTATATATATATATATATATATATATATATATACATATATATATATATATATATATATATATATATCTACGATGAAATATAAGTAAATTTATCCTTTTTTATCAATCCAATAACACTTTTGCTTGCAGAGGCATTTATTTTGCCGGTGGAAACATTATTCATGTAATTTGCATTTTTATGAAAAACAGTTTTCCTTATTAGAACAGAGTGAATACATTATAAGTTTGTTTCTGACTGGAGTGCCGCTTCAAGTTTGCATTATGTCGTGTTGAGATAACACTTGTTCGGCCAGAATTTCCCAGAAAGCGAACAGCATTTCCTATTCACATATTTTCCTAAGAATTGCGCTGACAAGAATGCGAATGATCTTTTTCCGCCTGGCTTGTGATGTATACTGTTTTGCCTGTGCTTGTGATCCGCGATATATTGTTATTCCAAAGAACAAATTTCTTATTTTAGACTGATTTAGATATGTTTTTATACGATGAATTTCACCAAAATTTCTGAATGAGATAAGTGACTCATCGAAAAAAATAAGAATATTTTAAGGGTATAATTCATGTGACTGAATCAAGTTGCCTTAAACTTAAAATTCCAACAACCCAATTGAAAACATCTCTTACTTCTTTCATTAGTATTATCTTTTTTTGTTTTATGATTCTTTTTCATTTTGTCATAGTATCATTGTCACATAAGTCTATAAACAAGATTCTTATATTCCAGGACAAACTTTTTAAACTGGAAATGGAATTAGTAGAAGCATAGAGAGAGAGAGAGAGAGAGAGAGAGAGAGAGAGAGAGAGAGAGAGAGAGAGAGAGAGAGAGAGAGAGAGAGAGAGAGAGAGTAATAATAATAATAATAATAATAATAATAATAATAATAATAATAATAATAATAATAATAATAATAATAATAATAATAATAGTAACCTTTATTCTAATAATACATTGGGTTTTCTATTTACATCAGGTCTTCAACCAGGGTTAGAAAGCGTACATTAAAGCTATTAAAAGAACAAAATCATAGTATACTATTACAATATACACACATGCATACATAAATATATATCTATATATACATATACACATACATACACACACACGCACACACACACACACACACACACATATATATATATATATATATATATATATATATATATATATATATATATATATGTATATATATAAGTAT
>NC_090747.1:40981830-40984330 GCF_036898095.1 Palaemon carinicauda | reverse complement strand
GAAAAACCATTTCTACATTGCCATTAAATGTTTTATATTGTTATAATCTTAATGCCATTGTTATCTCCATACATTTGTATATAAGGTTGTTATGCAACTTCAATAAAATAGTCATGTCTAGCCCGTCTTTCTGTGAAGACCTTAACACATCCAGCCACATTGGTGATCTACGGAGTGACATGCTGCCTAACCGATCCTGAAGCATTAACGAAACGGCTGCCCTTAACCCATAGAGAAGCGTTTGCCTGGTTTCAGCGCCTGGAAGTTCCCATCAAGGGTGTGACTTGCTCAAGCAGCAAATCTGACTATATCCTCGTAGCGATTTTTGAGGACTAAGGAGACGCTCCGATAGAGTATGACACCCTCAAAAACATACATCACGGAGCAGTAAACACTATCGCTAATCACCTTTTTAGCTAAGCTTCTTCAGCCTTCTCAACAACCATTGAGGAACCAAAAGACTTCCTTTACCTTCAGGTGAAATGGTCAGTATCGCTTGCATGCAACCTACTATAAAAAGCTCTGCTCAGGAAGTAAACCTACTTCGTCTCCTTTGTGTACGACGCATATCCGAATCTTCATGAGCTGCCATCCCCGAAGTCGAGATCTTGTTCATGATGACCAAAGTCAACGCCCATATGCAGAGGCACATCACCACACCTCCATTCCTGAAGAAGACGAGAACCTTTCAATACTGACTGAAGCTGACTTGAATGTGGTAGGACTCAGACACTTACTGAGTGACATGCCGTAACAGATTTATAGTCTTACATATAATACTTGATGAAGTAGAGATAGGTTTGAATATTCTTTTTGAAAAATTAATAAATCTTTTAGGAACCGGCCAACATCACAATCATACAGGGAAGGGGAGTAGGACGAAAAAAAAAGATGAGTTGTGAAACATTGAATCTTATAGAGAAAAAAAAAATCAAAACAAAACTTTGAATCATTGAAGGAAAACAGTCCACATCTGACCATAATACAAAAAGAATATAGTGAATTAATATATGGTCTAGAAAATACGAAACAAATTCATAGATTCTATTGTAGATAAGAAACAACATAATCTAAATAGGGGATATCCAAAAAGTATAAGGTATGTATTTTACAAACGGTTGAGGATAACATAAGGATAAAACTTTAAAATGTGGAACTTTGAATAGTAAGCTTAAACAGGCTTTTCCATTATGAGTGCAAGAGAGGAGAGAGAGAGAGAGAGAGAGAGAGAGAGAGAGAGAGACCCAATAGCTTTAGAGTGCAATAAATACACATGCATTACATGGCTTACCCACAAAAACAGACATACATGTGAAATAAAGCGCCCTTACCAAGAGAGGGAAACTATACCTTGAAAGAGATATGCAGGTTTAAGCCGAATAATTGACATCGAGTCTTCTTTATCAAAAAATGTTAATTAAGAAAATGGCACGTGTAAGCTGGCATCAGTATTGGCTTACAAGTGTCCGTTTGCGCGAAGATATGTGTTCTGGTGTTTAAATCTTTTGATATGTGTTGATTCGATGTGGGCTTGTAAATCTTGTGGTAGGGAATAAATTTCACCACAATGTAACGTAGGTGCTGGAGATTTCCTGAGGAGTTTAAAGACAGAAAAAGTTCAGCAGGGACGACCAATGCATTACCATACACTATTTCTGATGCTGGGACCTCCAGGACGTCTTTAGGAGCAGTCTTTAATCCGAGGAGGACCCAGGAAACTCGAGTAAAGCAGTTGTTGTAATTGCAGAGAGATATCAAAGCTACTTTGAAGGTGTGTTGAAAGTGTTCAACCATTTCATTGGCTCCAGGGTTGCAGACGAAGTTTTGCTAATGATTTCTAAAATTGAGAGGTGAAGATGGAACCCATGTCAGGAATGATATGCTCAGGGATAACAAATCTCGCTATCTACCCTGGGAATAAGGTATATGTATATATGGTGGATATAGCAGATTGTATGAAACTAACTTCAGGCTATTGCGCAGAGCCTCCAGTCACTGACAGTATGCAGGTAAGAGTATACTTGTGATGTGTAGGAGGCCTACTAAATCAACGGGAATATTGGTAAAACCACGCTGAGGTTTTGGAAAAGTGCCCTCTCCTGAATCCATGTGTCCGTGTATTTTGAAGTTTAGAGTGAAGTACAAGCGCGGACCCAATCCTTATCATTGTTAGTAATTTCATGCCAAATAAACCTCGTCTTTAGTAAGTGGGCGGTAGATTGGCGGGAGGGGTATAAGAGGCCATGGATTAAACCAAACACTTGTTGAGACATGGGGCAGGTATTAAAAGGCATTGCCTACTAGTACTGATAACACGGAGGAGCGTGACATTTGAGTCCTCAGGGATACACCTTACTAAACTGAGGTATATGCAGGATGCCCTACTGGCTTGGTACCAAACTCAGGATCTTTTCATTGGTCTTCTTCCATGGCATTGTAATGGAATTCCACATGAATATCGGCATATAGGTTCCCTAACAAGACATAAGGAACGTGTGTG
>NC_090747.1:40969330-40979330 GCF_036898095.1 Palaemon carinicauda | reverse complement strand
GGGATTGCACTGAATTTTTTGTAAAGAATTTAGCATATATAGAACATGCAGAGGATGCTGTCCTTGTTAACAAAACTCCTCAGAATTTGCAATGTTTGCTTACCAGAATGCATGAAATATCACGCGAGGTTGGGCTGACTATAAATAGAAGAAAGACAGGGATGATGCGAATGGATTATGCAATGGAATATGAAATATCATTGGAAAAAGAAACAATTAAAGAGGTGAATCATTTAATTATTTAGGAGCTATGTTCTCCAATACAGGGTCTTTAGAATTAGAATTTATTGATAGATTTAAAAAATCAAATTATACAATGGGTAAATTGAATAAAATTTGGAAATCAAATCGCCTGAAATTGCATATAAAAATCAGACTACATATCAGTTTAGTGAGATCGGTGTTACAGTATGGACATGAGTCAGAAAGATATTGGGAGTTAAATAGCATTTGAAATGAAAATATTAAAGAGATTACTACAGTGCCGTATGTTGATGAGATAATGATGATGTGTAGGTGGAGATGTTTTGGGAATGCTTTTCGTACTCCTCAAGAGAGATTAGTTCATCATACGTTTAGTTGGACTCCACAAGGCACAAGAAGAGTTGAAAGATCCAGGCCTACATGGCTAAGAACTATGAAGCACGAGGTAGGAGATGATGAATAGATTAGTATTGAATTAAAAGCTCAAGATAGAGAAGACTCGCGAAATCTAACCGAGGCCGTTTGCATTAATAGGCGTAGGAGGAGATGATGATCATGTAGAGAGAGAGAGAGAGAGAGAGAGAGAGAGAGAGAGATTAGTTTATTAGATATTATCTGGCATCGTAACAACAATGGTCATTAAAAGAGAGAGAGAGAGAGAGAGAGAGAGAGAGAGAGAGAGAGAGAGATAAAAATTATTCCTATACATCTACATATCCATTGCATGTTCAGAAATATCATCTCTCTCTCTCTCTCTCTCTCTCTCTCTCTCTCTCTCTCTCTCTCTCTCAGAAGAAGATCTTCTGAAAAAAAGACAAAGTTTTTCTTAAATCTGACATGTATATCAATGAAATATCTTTAGTCGTGGCAAACGGTTTCTTTTTGGTAGGGCGTTGAAGAGAATGTTAAGATGACAGGTTTGATGAATGATTGATTGATTTTAGAATGACCTACACTGCAGGTGCAGGCCACAGGCTCCTGCTCAAGACAGCCCGTAGATGACAGGCTTCTACTGCTATTAGAGCGACCTGCACTTAAGGCGCAGGCCATGGGCTCTTGCACTAAGGTAGCCCATAAGTGGGAAGTGTGAACAAGGGTAGGTACTTGCTCGCCTCTCTGATCATCCTCTTTGCTCCCCTTCATAAAGCTATGCAGGTGTGGGCGTGACATTGGCCGTAATTGTATTTGTCAAACGGCACCAATTAATTGATTACATTAAATGAATATATTCAATTTTACATAATTTTTGTTTTGAGTTTTTTTTTTTTAATGAGAACCTTTGGATTTACTTTTAGATGTTTTAAGTAAATGTAAATTTGTATGTGGTGCTGTATTCGTTGTAATTGCATATTTGGTCTCCTATACCCCTAGATAAAACCTGACAGCTTTTTGCTCAGGGAATTAGGATCAACTTTTGAGCGGAACTATTACCATGCTTCTTTTTTTTTCTTTTTTTTTTTGGGGGGGGGGGGGCTTAGAAAGTGCGATTACCTTATTCATGGAACTTTGTAAAATTATTCAAAAGCTGTTGAGTTATATGAAATTCCTTATATTTGTCTTTTATGTAATCACCCTCAGATATATTAAAGTTTTAGTTATATTATTCCATTAGATTTTAAATTCAAGAGATTCCTGTATTTCATTCATTTCCCTATTTCAATTTCATAGTTGGTGACAAGATTTGATAAATTCATATTAAGTTATTCATAGAAAAGGGGGTAACAAACTGCAGCCTTCTAAGATCGGATACAACTCACTGTGAGAGAGAGAGAGAGAGAGAGAGAGAGAGAGAGAGAGAGAGACTTTTATCTCTCATTGTATCTTCTAGGAAGTTATGGTCTGCGTTTAGCTGATGAAACGACTGGAGTGTGGTACTATCAGTTTTTACTTGATTATAGTACCACTGAATATTTGTTATCCTCATTAACAGTAAATGAAGATAATCTCCATGTAATTTTCCATCTTTTTCACTAGAGCTTTTATCATCTTGGCCCTACGAACCGAATTTAGAATAAGTTTGGTATTTTTTAGTTACCCAACGTAGTTTGGAATTTTGTTACCTAGAATCAAACCAGTCTATACTATCAGTGTTTGTGTTTGAATTATTGTTATAGCTCCTCTTTCCTTTTTCGAGAAATTTTACGGTGCTATTTCTATTTAACTACACACACACACACACACGTGCACGCGCGCGTGCGTTGAACGAGACGACGGGCAATCCTTCTGTCTCTTTGCCAATGAAATCTTATATAGAGTTCTGAAATAATTTTTGTAGAACATAGATAGTTGAATGGAGTGATTTTTTCATCTTCTTTAAAATTATAAAAATATACGTTGACATTATTGTTATTATTATCAATTAGTTTGTTTAGTAGAGTGAATTTTTTTTCTTAAGATATTCCACCATGTCTGCTGAGAGTTATGATAATAAAAGAGGTTTTGTATGAGACTGCTATGAGTGAAATTGAATCTATTTTGTAACCAGATACCACATGACGAGTAGTCTGCTAAGAAAGCAATTGACTTGTACAGAGTCTACCTTAAGGCAGCCACCCGTTGAGATACTACCGCTAGAGAGTTAGGGGTCCTTTGACTGGCCAGACAATACTACAATATATCCTTCTCTCTGGTTACGGTTAATTTTGTCGTTGCCTACACATACACCGAATAGTCTGGCCTATTCTTTACAGACTTTTCTCTTTCCTCATGCACCTGACAACACTGAGATTAACAAACAATTCTTCAACCAAAGGGTTAACTACTGTACTGTAATTTTTCAGAGGCCACTTTCCTCTCGGTAAGGTTAGAGAAGACCTTTTAGCTATGATAAGCAGCTCTTCTAGGAAAAGGATACTCCAATATCAAACCATTGTTCTCTAGTGTTGGGTAGTCCCATAGTTTTGTACCATGGTCTTCCACTGTCTTGGGTTAAAGATCTCTTGCTTGAGGGTTAACTCGGGTACACTATTCTATCCTGTCTTTCTTCCTCTTGCTTTGTTGAAGTTTTTTATATTTCATAAAAGAAACAATTATTTCAGCGTTGTTCCTGTTCTTAAAATATTTCAGTTTTTCTAGTTTCCTTTCTTCACTGGGCTATTATCCCAGTTGGAGCCCCTGGGCTTAAAGCATCCTGCTGGTCCTACTAAGATTGTAGATTAGCAAGTAATAATAATAATACTAATAATAATAATCATCATCATCAGCAGCTTCTGAACATTGTCAAGATATTAAGGGAAGAAACTCGATTTTGGGGTCAAAATCACGAATTTTAGTTTTACCGCTCTCCTTTAGCCTCGAGGTGTGTACTGTTGCCAGACGAAAGATGAAAGCAATATGGAGTATTTTAGTAGGTAAAAATTGCAGTTTTGTGCATGAATATGCTAACCCAAGAATCTACCTGACAGCCCTATCATCCAGCGACCTAGTTATTTTGCAATTGGTTTCTTTGATATTGGATTGTATGTTGCTTTTTACAGTATGATATTTTTTCCTTTTTACGTGAAAGCACACAGTCACACACTTTCACTTTTGATTCTACAAGGCAGTGCTTACCCAATCAATATAGTGAGTCGGTTTGACCACACATGTGCTCTCAGTCTCGATCAGCTAACGTCTGTTTATATAGTGTTTTTTGCTAGTTTTTGGCAACTAATCATGCCTAAGAGGAAGTGGTCTAACTTGCGTTTAGTGTCTGCTAAAAACATGCAGAATTTAAATGAAAAGAGAAGGCAGAAACTTGAGGAAAACAAAAGAAAAAACCATGAAGAGGAGGAAAACGTGGTAGACTCTTCTGTGACCTTGTCTCCACGTGTTTGTGAAATGATAAAAACTAGTTTTCCTACAAATATGTTTTACAGGATTCCTACGAATATAAGTCAAACCGTGGGCTTATTTGATGATATTGAGGAGGACTTATCATTAGTGCTATCAGATGATGAAGATGATACAATTTGCTCTAATAATATTAGTGATATGAATGATGATGCAACAAGTGTTTGTGTTGTTAGTGACACGTGCTCCACACCAGCTGTTTGTGCTGGAGCTGAACGGCGAGGTGAACTCATGAAAGAATACATGAGCGAAAAAAGAACAGAGTATGATGAAACAAAGTGAACAAAATGATGATGATGAAATAATTTGCTTATCAAAAAAGACACTAAGATGTTTCAATGAAAGAGTCATATGCAGTGATTGTAGCAGCAAAATTGAACTTGATTTTGAAAGACAGAATTTAGATGTTACTTTGATTACTAAGTGTAAATGTGAAGAACCTGAAAACATATCATGGAAAAGATACTGCCACTTTTGCCTACCATATTGCAGCAATTGAGTACAATGTAGGATACATTGCTGGCTCATTAATCCCAGTAATGAAAGATGCAACAAAGCAATGTCTAAAAACTCTAACACTAAAAGAAAAAAGAAGAAAGAGCATATCTATTGCTCCACCGAAAAAGAAAACGAAAGTATATGCAAGCAAAGGAGATGCATATCAGCCAGGAGCCAGGTAGGGTACTAAAACTGGCAACAATGAGTAGACTGGCATACTATGAACCCCCCCCCCCCCTTGCAACAATAGAAAAATAACCATGTCTAACAGAGGGGATAATATCTTTTTATAAAAGAGGGGACCAGGAGCCTTGTACACTTTCCAGATCAGCTTTACCAACAAATGTGAGTACATCAAAACTTTAAACTGTTATTTCTCAAAATAGTATTTTTCGTTATCAAATTGCTAACTACTTCCTTATTTATGGACCATTTTTTTTTATTAAAAAAGTATTATAATTCTGGATGATTGTAGAAATAGAAAAAACGACAAGAGTTTTCCTATCGCCCCCCAAAAAAAATTAATTGAAAAAAAATGAAATTTTTTTTTTGACATTTTTTTTACGAGATGAAACAAAAAACATAAAGAAATTTGAAAATATGCACCTTTTTTTTGTATTCAGGTTTGAATGGACACTGTAGCCAGGATTCAGAGTGAGACAGTACAGTACGAGCATCAGGAGACCACCAGGAACGAATTAAAGAATAATAGAACAAGTTCTCAAAGCATTTTATTTGTCAAAATATATTTCCACTGCTATAAGCACAGGTCATGGCTCTAACCTGCTTTGCACTCAAACATCAGTGTCTGACAGGAGACACTACAGGACATTATTATTATTATTATTATTATTATTATTATTATATTTTTATTATTATTATTATTATTATTATTATTATTAATAGTGAAGCTACGGCCTTAGTTTGAAAATTAGTTGCTGTAAGCCCAAGGGCTTTAACAGGGAAAAAAACAATAAGGAGAGGAAACAGGGAAATAAATAGACTACGATTGAAATGATTGAATAATGTAGAATATTTCGAGATCAGTAAAAAAAATAGAATAGATATGACATAAATTATATAAACTATAAAGTGAGAGTTTTGTCACCCTGTTCAAAAAAAAAAAAAAAAAAAAAAAAAACAGTTTCCAAGTTTAAACTTCTGAAGTGTATTTCCGATCTACAAAGAGGGTAACCAAACATTTGGTTTAAGCCTCAAAATATAATTGGACATGCAAATTTAAAGATGACAATCACCGAATTATTGATATTTGAAGAAATATTAACATGAACGTGGGATATGTCCTCCCAGAAAAAAAGCCTATAATAAAAAATATAAAAGAAAATGGTAATTACAATCCATTTTCATATGTGTAAGTAAAACCAGCTGATATTGCCATGTTTCTACCAAGTCATGTTCAAATCTGAATACATCATTTTATAAGAGACACTAGAGTTCAGACATCAATCGAGAAGAAAGTTTTCTCACAGATGTACCTGTTGGCAGAATAAAATAGGAATTATATAACATTTGTTTTGAAGGAAAATTTCATTTTGATACCGGGAATCTCAGTTAATTTTTAAACTCTTGATTGTAGAGATGTTGATGATGATATTTCAACTTCATTAACCACTAGGCAAATCAATATGCAGTAAAGAGCAACGTAATTTCAAAGTATGTAGGTGTTAGGGGCATCATTTTAAGATTTTATTCCTGATCAATGATTGTCACTAAGTTAAGTAAAATGTTACGTCTACTTGGACGGTTTTATACTTTACCTAAATGTATTGCTGCAACGTGAGTCGTTCCAGCGATTGTCCTTTGAAGCCCAGTAATTGATACATCTTTCATGACTATAGTCCGGCTGACCAGGAGCCCACCTGGAAGGAAGGTAAGTTACAATACCTGTCACTACTTTATTTTTCCTTCCTTATACAACGCATGATCAGTACGTGGTTGTCGTTTAAGTTGTGTTCCAAGTAAAAACGCTAGACCCCCAATTATGCCCTACATTAGGTTGACCTAACTCACTCAATTTACAGCCTAACCCTTACTCTGTTATCTGTCCACACACTCCCAACAGCCAATATCAGGCAATCCTGCTACAACCGCATGCCTATAACATATTAAGCACAATCCCATTCACATGATCATCTGCTAAAATTTACAAAAGGTCCTCTGAGGTCAAGAATGTCAATTCCCCGCTCTTTTCCACATACCGCTTAACATCTCTCTGTTTCATCCAGTCATTGCACCAGCTCTCTTTTGTTTCAGACTTCAGTTCTACTCATAAGACTGATTCCAGTACCGTTTGATCTGCCGACTTGGAAGGAGAGGAAATTACCCCATGCCAATAACTGTAGAGGACAAAACTGATTGAAATCAAAGTCGTATTTGATGAAGTTTACTGCGAACCAATTTTTGAGATATTGCATTTTTTTTTTTTTTTTTTTGGCCAATGTGTGTGTGAGATTTTGAACATATCGATTTATTATACAGATGATGAACTCCTCAGACCTACCTAGGATCTTAATTTTTCTCCACTTCATCAGTCAGTAATAAAGCTTCATCCTATTTGTTACTCCTTCCCATTTAGGCCTACAGCTTCTTTAACTTGTAGTTCCAGTTGTTTGATAGTACTAGGTTGGCCAAACCACCAACCACCCGTTGAGATGCTACTGCTAGAGTATCAGTGTGTCGTACAACTGGCCACGGAGTACTAAAGAGGATCCCTCTCTCGTTACAGCCTATTCTTTATACATTATCCTCTTTCCTCATACTCCTGACAACACAAACATAACCAAGCAACTCTTCTTTAATGAAGGGATCAACTACTGCACTCAAATTGTCCAGTGGCTACTTTCCACTTTGTAAGGGTAGAAGAGACTCTCTAGTCTTGAATAGCGCCATAGCCTCTGTACAATGATCATCCAATGTCACGGATTGCAGTTCATATGCTTAAGGGTACGCTGGGGCGCAATATTTTATGTTTGATTTTTTTCTTTCCTCACTGGGCTATTTTCTCCTGTTAGAGCTCTTCCTTGAGCTTGTAACATGCTGTTTTTACAACTATGGTTATAGGTAAGCTAATAGCGACAACAACAACAATAAGAACAGCAACAACACCAACATGAATAATAATAATAATAATAATAATAATAATAATAATATTTTTCTGGTGGACTAGTGTAAAAAATATTTTTAATCTTTACCATGATTTGATCATCTTGTAGGGAGTCCCGTCAGTCCAAACGTAGGTGTCTTCCACATCAATGTCATTCAATCCTACCCAGAAAATGTAACCCTCCAAATGATCTGCAAAGTAAATGAGTGAATGAACTGAAAATCTGTCTTTATATTCGTCTCTATAACATAAGATATAAGTTTTAAAATGTCTTCAAAGATATTCTTTCCTAGAAGATTGCAAGGGAAGGTGGTCAAAAGCTCCTGTGATTTAAGATGTAAACTAAATGGCTGTGCTCGATGACACTGTTTAGATAGGAAGAAGAATGAGAAAAAACAAGTTAAAGCTTGTGCCTTTCCTTACATGCTACATCAATTATTGTTATTTAACTTTTATAGTATTAAAAAAAAAACATTAATATGAAATATAAATCTGTACATGCTCAATAATAGGCATCAGTTTTCTCAATTAAACACGAAATATTACTAGATTTAAATTTATTAAAACTGAAAATTTTCTCAAGGATATGTGGCAAAAATATTCTAACGAAATTCGTAAACGATCATCTTAATTTCTTTTCATATGTAGTGAACACTACAAAATATTTCATTGTGCTAACGACAGATGTCTCTGTCTATTGTTCTTATCATTGCGTTGTAGTCGCTCACCCATATTCAATAAAACCAATTGTAAACTCTACTGAAGAGTTATTATTTAACACCATTCAGTCTTTTTAGCAATAATTTTATGTTTCTGAATAAAACAATATTGTAAACATAAGATAAGTTTTTTGGATAAAGATATAGAAAAACGAGAAGAGAATGTGAGAGGTTTCACAGTTGGTTTCTTAATACTCTATTTCCCAAAGACTTTAACGGTAAAATGTTCTTAGAACTATGACTTCTTTGGCACACTAATCCAATAGACATTACTGCTTGTGCTCAAATGGATACTTACCACGCAGGAAGTTATTCTCTTCATCAGTAGTTACTTTGACCAAGTCAGAATTCATAGCAATGCATTTCTCCCGACTTTCATGCCAAGTAAAATTGTCTTTACTGAAGAAGTAACAGGATGATCCAAGCTTAAGCCAACCCTCATCACATGGAAGATAATCTGAAAGAAGTTAAAAGTTCCTTTTAAGTGAGTGATGAATGTCATTATGGCTTGCACCACTCACAGGTGTTTTCACAAGGCCAAATCAGGGTCTTGCTTTCTGTGAGCAAATTAAGTCTTATTTCACATCAGAACACTTTGATTCCAGCTGTAGTATCTGCGAATGAAACTTACTGGTTAGGTTACACCTTTCTAAAGTACTAAGAACATAAGTTAAGTGAAAAATTTTCAAGATTTAAATGATCTCATCCACCTGCAGTCTAGCACCTGTTTTCATTTCATCTTAAAAGGGTAATTGTCTGTTTATCATAACAAGAATTCTTCAGTTACATTTAAACTATTTTCCTTCCTCCATTACTAAGTCATGGCAATTTTTTTTTTCATTAACAAACATTACATTGTCCCTGACGTCCCATCCAGCTCTGGTCTTTTTTCCGTGACATGTTTCATATCCTCAGTCAAGCGTGCACTGTATACTTTCTCTGGCGTCAAGTGATCTGTTCACATGCTTCTCAGAAACACCTATGTTAACGTCACCTGGTTACCAAGGAACCACATTTCTTTTTTTTTTTTTAATCAGACTATTGAGACATTTACTTACATTATGCAATTTGATTTTAAAGATAATGGAGTACTTGCTAATTTCTATGTTATTATTGTTATTACTAGCTGAGCTACAACCCTAGATGGAAACCAGGTCTTCCTAATCCCAAGAGCTCAAACAGCGAGAAATAGCTCAGTTGGGAAATTAAATAAATAAACAAGACAAGTTATGAACTATCAATATGGAATATTTTCACAAAATTTAAATTAATTTTTTCATACAGACTCTATAACAGGAGACTTACGTCAGTCTGTGCAGCATAAAAATATTTACTGTAAGTCTTAACTATTGAATTTCAAACAATTCAACTGCCTGATTATGAAAATAATTCCACAACTTGCTGGTAGCTGTAATAAAACTTCTAGAATACTGAGTAGTATTGACCGTTATGTTGGATAAGGTATGACTAATAGAATTAACTGCATACCATGCATTAGGAGCTGGATGGTACTCTCTGGGAAGATGTAATGCAAAGGATGATCAGAACTATTAAAAATCTTATGCATCATGTATAGAGAACAAACAAAACAAAAGTGCTGGACATTAATATCAAGATATGCAAT
>NC_090747.1:40949330-40954330 GCF_036898095.1 Palaemon carinicauda | reverse complement strand
ATACTTTCCAAACCTGTAAAACATGACCCAATCTGTAAAAATTACACCATTCCACAATTTTCGAAAGAAATCAAATCTTTACAACCTAAAGCAGTCTGGACCAACATTTTCTTTACCATGAATATTAGGTATGGTATATTCAAATTGTTGTAAATACAAGGCCCAGTGCATTAGTCTACTGTTAATGTGACCAGCAGAGTTCAAATACTTCAAAGGTTGGTGGTCTGATTCTATGACAAATGCCTTCCCGTACAGATACTGGTAAAACTTCTTTACAACCCACACTACTGTGAGGCATTCCTCCTCGGCTATCGAGTAATTCTGCTAGCATGTTGAACTGGCCAACATTCGCCATCAACATTTTGCATAAGGATTGCCTCTAAACCCACATTTGATGCATCTACCTGCAACACAAAATCTTTGGGTAGATCAGGCAACCTAACTATTGAATGTGTACTTAAAAGGTTCTTTAACTTCTCAAATGATTCTTGGTGACACAGGTTCCAGTTTACTACATTGGGTTGAGATTTCTTTTTAAGATCCGTTAGAGGTGCAGCAATAGTAGCATAATGGTGATAGTATCCAATCAAACCAAGAAAGGACTTTACCTCCGTTTTTGTCTTTGGAGCCTTCACATTTAATATCTAATTTACTTTGTCTTCAGCGGTCCAAGCTATACCATTACCGATCTTACTACCCAAATACTCAACTGAAAAATAACCAATTTCCATTTTGGAAAGCTTAACTGTGAGTGATGCTTTACTTAAAATATCCAGTACCAGCTGCAACGTTTCCTTATGCTCTTCCCACCCCTGTGAATGAATCAAAATGCCATCAACACACAGCTCTACATATTTCACACCATTAAATAATTTCCTCATCATACGGTTAAAAGTAGCACCAGCATTTACCAAACTAAATGGCATTGTTATAAACTGTAGGAGTCCTCTATTAGTTTGAAAAGCGGTTACTTCTCTACTCTGTTTTTCTAAAGGTATTTGCCAGTATTCTTAAGAGGTAAATTTTCATAAAATACCTTCTCTTACTTATACGAGTCATAATTAAGTTTTGATCTGGCATGGGTTCTGAATTGAATACCGTAAGCTTATTGATCTTCCTAAAATCCAAGCACATCCGATTACTGCCAAGTTTTTTCTTCACCACTATCAAAGGTGTAGCATATGGGGAATCTGAGCACTCGATAACTGCTAATTCGAGCATTCTTTCAATCTCCTAATCCATATCTTGCTGCAGAGCATAAGGTAGAGGATAGGGTGTTCACTTCAAATGACCCTTACTGGACAGGTTTATCATATGTTTGATCACATCAGTTCTACCTGGAACATCAGTAAACACATTCTTGTATTCTCGTAGTATCCAAGCAACCTCCTCATTTTTATCTTCAGATAATTCCTGATTAATTTTAACATTAGACACATCTTCACTCTGAATATCACTCGGCACAACTGGTACCTCATATTCATCACTATCCTCACTAATCACTGCTACACATGCAAGATCATCAATCTCCTGATCATATATATCATCTGTGAAAAGTACTGCATAAGATTTAAAATCCTCACTGCGCTCTGCCTTAACAGACTTACCCTTTAAGTTGCTGCCTTTTTTTATCGTATTATAGTATAACTTGAGCATGTTAATGTGGTTTTTGTGCTTAACTCCATTAATATCAATAATAAAATTATACTTTTTGAATTTATGTACCACCTCAAATGGACCTTGCCACGGCACTAGAAGCTTATTGTTACTTGTGGGAAACAGTAACAAGAGCTTATCCCCTTCATTTATTTCCCTTTTACAAGCATTTTCATCATAGTAACACGAATACTTACTCTAGCCTTCTCTAACTCTTCTTGAGCAGGCCTACATGTATCCTGTAACCTTTCCCTCATGTCGACTACATATTCATACGTAGTCCTCATGCTGTCCTCAATTGTATTATCTGCATTTTCCTACAACTCCCTTATTAAATTAAGTAGTCCCCTTACAGTATGACCATATACCAACTCAAATGGAGAGAATTTAGTACTAGACTGTGGAACGATATGCAAATAAAAAAGGATCAATGTATCTAGGCCACATTTTTGGTTGTTCTGTAAAAATACGTCTCAGCATTTTCTTTAACACTCCATTAAACTTTTCTACTAAACTATTACACAGAGCATGATATTGGGTATTAGAAATACTCTAAATCAACAATAAAAGATTAAATTCACTCATTACTTCAGAGGTAAACTGTGTCACGTGGTGGGCCGGGAAGTCGGGGAAAACTAGCTGGTAAGAGACTGATGTCTCGCCAGGTAAATCCTGAACAGCTGATTAGCAGTTAGGTTCCGACTTGTTTTATGGCCTCTTGTGGCATGGTTGGTTTCGACCTGGCTTTGCATTAGAAGGGGGCAGCGTTTGATCTCAAGTATGAGGTAGAAATTTATATATATATATATATATATATATATATATATATATATATATATATATATATATATATATATATATATATATATATATATATATATATATATATATATATATATATATATATATATATATACATATGTACTTGTATGTATATATATATATATATATATATATACATATATATATATATATATATATATATATATATATATATATATACACAAATATATATATATATATATATAATATATATATATATATATATATATATATATATATATATATATATATATATATATATACAGTCTATACATACATATATATATATATACATATATATATATATATATATATATATATATATATATATATATATATATATATATATATATATATATATATATACATTGTATATATATATATATATATATATATATATATATATATAAATATATATTTATATATATATATATATATATATATATATATATATATATATATATATATATATATATATATATATATATATATATATATATATATATATATATATGCCCCCTGTGGCCGCGGGGGCATAAATCAATTAGAATAGCGCCAACGCTATCCCTGGGTGTCGTAAGAGGCGACTAAAAGGGACGGAACGAGGGGGCTGGGAATCCCCTCTCCTGTATAAAAACTCCTGTGAGACAGCAACAAAGAGATGGAGCTGGGTGGAGAGTGACTGCTCCCCACACTCTAGTTTTGGGGTGTTTGAATGTGCGTGGATGTAGTACGATAGAGAGTAAAAGATGTGAGATTGGAAGTATGTTTAGAAGTAGAAGGATGGATGTATTGGCCTTGTGTGAGACAAAGATGAAAGGAAAGGGTGAAGTGATGTTTGGGGAAATGTCTGCTAGAGTGTCTGGGATTGAAAGGGGAAGAGCGAGAGAGGGTGTGGCTTTATTGCTGAGTGAATGGATGACAGGTAAAGTAGTGGAATGGAAGGAGATATCATCTAGGTTAATGTGGGTAAGGGTTAGGTTGGGTAGGGAATGTTGGGCGTTTGTTAGTGCGTATGGGCCAGGTAGTGAGAAAAGTGAAGAAGAGCGGAATGAGTCCTGGAATGAATTAACTAGGTGTGTAGAAGGACTGGGTAAAAGGAATTATGTAGTTGTTATGGGTGACTTAAATGCTAGAGTGGGCGCTGGAGAGGTAGAAGGTGTCATTGGGAAGTATGGCGTACCAGGTGAAAATGAGAGTGGTGAGAGACTGGTAGATATGTGTGTTGAACAAGAGATGGTAATAAGTGCTAGCTTTTTTAAAAAGAAAGATAAAAATAAGTATACATGGGTAAGAGTGGCAAATGGAAGAGTAGTAGAATGGGCATTAATGGATTATGTGTTGATAACTAAAAGAATGTTTGGAAGATTGAAAGACGTGCACGTGTTTAGGGGTATGGCTAACGGTATGTCTGATCATTTTTTGGTGGAAGGAAAATTAGTCGTAGCAAAAGAGTGGGGGAATAGAGTAGGTGGATGTAAAAGGGAGCTAGTGAGGGTTGAAGAGCTAATAAAACCGGGGGTAAAAAGTAAATATCAGGAAAGGTTGAAAATGACATATGACGAGGTGAAAGTAAGAGAAACTGGTAATTTAGAGGAGTGGAAGTTAGCAAAAGAAAATTTTGTTGGGATTGCAAGTGATGTATGTGGCAAGAAGGTTGTTGGAGGCAGCATGAGGAAGGGCAGTGAATGGTGGAATGAAGGAGTGAAGGTAAAAGTGGAAGAGAAAAAGAGGGTTTTTGAAGAATGGCTGCAGAGTAATAGTATAGAGAAGTATGAAAAATATAGAGAGCAAAAGGTGGAAGTAAAGCGCAAGGTACGTGAGGCAAAGAGGGCAGCTGACCTGAGGTGGGGTCAGGGACTGGGTTAGTCATATGAAGAGAATAAGAAGAAGTTTTGGAAAGAAGTGAAGAGAGTAAGGAAGGCTGGCGCAAGAATTGAAGAGACAGTGAAAGATGGAAATGGAAGGTTGTTAAAAGGAGAGGAGGCAAGGAAAAGGTGGGCGGAATATTTTGAAAGTTTGCTGAATGTTGAGGATGATAGGGAGGCAGATATAATTGCTGTTCCAGGTGTTGAGGTGCCAGTGATGGGAGATGAGAATGAGAGAGAGATTACAATAGAGGAAGTGAGGAGAGCACTAGATGAAACGAGAGTAGGAAAAGCATCTGGTATGGATGGTGTGAAAGCTGAGATGTTGAAGGAAGGGGGTGTGACTGTACTTGAATGGTTGGTGAGATTGTTTAATGTGTGTTTTGTGTTGTCAATGGTACCAGTAGATTGGGTCTGTGCATGTATTGTACCACTATATAAGGGTAAGGGAGATGTGCATGAGTGTTGTAATTCAAGAGGTATTAGTTTGTTGAGTGTAGTTGGAAAAGTGTATGGTAGAGTACTGATTAATAGGATTAAGGATAAAACAGAGAATGCAATCTTGGAAGTACAGGGTGGTTTTAGAAGAGGTAGGGGTTGTATGAATCAGATTTTTACAGTTAGGCAGATATGCGTGAAATATTTAGCAAAAGG
>NC_090747.1:40931830-40944330 GCF_036898095.1 Palaemon carinicauda | reverse complement strand
AAAACTTGAACTTTCTCATTCCTGTTTTCCTGAGGCTAAACTAACTAGTTAAGCTTTCCGATCTCGTGAGATTAAAGCTCTGTTGGTAGACCTTGATTTTTATGGAGGGGTAGACCCAAATGGTATTTTTCTTTGTTTTTTATAAAGACAGCAGATTTCTTAGCTCCAAAGTTATCTGTTATTTTGCGCAAGTTAGCAAGAAGAGGAGCTTTTAGCACTAGTTGGAGAATTGGTAATGTTGCTCCTCTATGTAAATGTGTTTGTGGTAGCTCAAATCCCACTGATTACAGCCCAATTTCCATAACTCCCATATTATCTAAAGTTTTTGAACGTCTTCTGGCAAAACGTCTTAATAGGTTTGTTGAAGGTAATCATCTACTCCCTAGTTTGCAATTTGGTTTTCGTAAAGGCCTTGGAGCATGTGATGCCCTTCTCACAATCTCCAATGCTGTACAGAAATCCCTTGATTGTGGTCGGGAAGTTCGTATGATTGGCCTTGATTTTAGTGCTGCCTTTGACCGTGTTAATCATGAGGCCCTTGTTTTCAAACTCAAACAGTTGGGAGTGGGTGGGTCGTTTCTTAGCATTATTATTGATTTTTTAAGTAATAGATCTCAAAGAATTGTTGTTGATGAGCACCATAGTGATTATAGGAATGTGATATCCGGTGTTCCGCAGGATAGTGTTCTTGGCCCATTACTTTTCATACTATATACACATGACATGTGGTTTGGCCTAGAAAACAAGCTTGTTGCATATGCAGATGATGCTACTCTCTTTGCATCAATTCCATCCCCTGAATGTAGATCTAGGGTTGGTGAATCCCTTAATAGAGATTTAGCTAAAATTAGTGCATGGTGCAAATTATGGGGTATGAAGTTGAATCCTAACAAAACTCAAAGTATGATTGTAAGTAGGTCAAGGACGGTGGCTCCTCAACATCCGGATCTCAGTATTGATAATGTTTCTTTAAATATGTATGACTCTTTCAAAATTTTAGGTGTGATTCTCGACAGTAAATTTACTTTTGAGAAACATGTAAGGTCTGTGTCTTCTTCAATTGCACAAAAAATAGGCTTATTGAGAAAGTCTTTCAAGATTTTCGGTGATCAATCTATTCTGAAGAAGTGTTTTAATTCATTCATTCTACCTTGTTTTGAGTATTGTTCTCCTGTCTGGTCTTCAGCTGCTGATTCTCATCTTAATTTGTTGAACAGAAACTTACGGGCTATTAAATTTCTTATTCCTGATCTAGATATTAATCTCTGGCACCGACGTTCAATTAGTTCATTATGCATGTTGCATAAGATTTTTCATAACGCTGACCATCCTTTACATTCAGATCTCCCTGGAAAACTCTATCCAGTTCGTAATACTAGCCAGGCAGTTAATTCTAATAACCAGGCCTTCTCCATCACGAGGCTCAATACTACGCAGTACTCTAGAAGTTTTATTCCAGCTGTTACCAAGTTGTGGAATGATCTTCCTAATCGGGTGGTTGAATCAGTAGAACTTCAAAAGTTCAAAGTTGGAGCAAATGCTTTTTTGTTGACCAGGCGGACATGAGTCTTTTTATAGTTTATTTATGACATATTTGTTTTTGTTGTTGTTAATAGTTTATATATGACATGTCTGTTTTGACGTTGTTACTTATTTTAGAATGATTTATTGTTAATTTGTTCTCTTCATTTATTTATTTCCTTATTTCCTTTCCTCACTGGGCTATTTTTCCCTGTTGGAGCCCCTGGGCTTATAGCATCTTGTTTTTCCAACTAGGGTTGTAGCTTGCATAGTAATAATAATAATAATAATAATAATAATAATAATAATAATAATATATGTTTATATATACATACACACACACACACACACATATATATATATATATATATATATATATATATATATATATATATATATATATATATATATATATATATATATATATATATGTATATATATATATATATATATATATATATATATATATATATATATATATATATATATATATATATATATATATATATATATATATATATATATATATATATATATATATATATATACATATACATACATACATATATATATATATATATATATATATATATATATATATATATATATATATATATATATATATATATATATATATATACTGTGAATATGTTTTTATTCGTGGGAACCAATTTTCGTTGTTTTATAATAAATATTGGTTGGTGGATTCTTAAATTCGTGGATTTCCGTTTTGGAACTTTTACCTTTTTGGTTATTAGTTGAACCCCAATTATGATAAAGTGTTCATTTGCAATGCATTTCTTTTATGCGTTTATCAAAGATTTTAATAATTAACTCTGATTAAGGGATTACTTATCACTACAAATGGTTATAATGTCGCCGTCAAAAAAGAAAATTACAGAACTACTAAAGCTCTTCTAATATAGCATCCCAAGCTAAAACATTACTAAAATTCTTTTTTTTTGTTATTCAGTGGTAATTAACGGCTTTTAAATAGAGACGAGATAGTTAGTAAGCATATCACTTTCAATCATGTCGTAACACTGGTTGAAAACTGGCGCTGTCAAGACCAAAGAACCAGCTACACCAGGCCTACCAAACCCAGCAGACTGCACTTCAAACCAGGATGCTCTACGATGCACTCGACAACATAAATAAGCAAACACAAAACTCACGCAAAAGAAATAGGGGTGATTACATCACTTACGATGAAGAGACCCGCACTAAGATTGCCAGATATGCTGTTGACAACGGGGTTGCCAGGGCATCCAGGAAATTTTCGTTGGATTTGTAAATTCGTGGATTCGCCCACCCACAAAGACCACAAAAATTGGTACACCACGAACAAAAATACTCTCGCAGTATATATATATATATATATATATATATATATATATATATATATATATATATATATATATATATATATATATATATATATATATATATATATATATATATATATATATATATATATATATATATATATATATTTGTTCCGTAACCGAAATACAAACCACGCTATTTACAAAGGGTTATTACTTTTAGCGTAGCTGAAATGGCGAGCCATTAGAATTTAACGAGGGTGTATTACCCCCGCGCTAGTTAGCGGGGGGGAGGGGGGTGGGAGTGGTAGCAAGCTACCCCTCCTCCCCCTCACACACAGGTGAATACTCACTTTAACTTTTGGCTCGGACTGTGACAGACGTCTCTGTCTTGGTCCTCGCTTGGCAGCCATTGTCTGTTTTGTCTTTACTTAATCGCTTACTTTTCTTTTACTCAATATATATGTAAACATGTTTTCATGTTTGTATATATATTTGAGTATAGAAATAAGTAAGTTTCCTTTTCAGATGTGTGTGTGTAGTGTACGATATCTACGTGGAGGCCTCGGCAGTTAGGCCACCACGGCGTATTTTATGGGTGGCGATCGAGTTTGACTTATGTCTTTCTCTCTCTCTCTCTCTTGAGGTCGTTCACCCTTTTACTACGTGTTACTACGCCCTTGTAGCCTAGCTTCCTTTCCGTGTGGGGGGTTGCTACGCCGTACGTTTGTATCAATTAGTTATGAATCTAATTGTAGTTGTTTTTGTTTTTCAGCTTGTAGAACGATTCCTTTCGGGGTTTTCGTTCTTTCTTTAGTGTTCATTCATTTTTTTAATTACATAATTACATAGTTACATAATTATAATTGTTATAATTATGTTTTGGTTACAGCTCTCCTTCCGCGAGTGTAAGTGGTTGTGAGGGCACGTGCCTGTTGTGTAATTCTTGTTCCTTTCCCTCGGGATTCCTCTTCGGAGCCTTCCCGGGGGAATGAATGTGTACTAATATTATTTGTTTTATTTTTTTACAGTTACCGATCTAGTTCGTTTCTGTAATATAGCAACGGTGTGAGCTGTCTGGTTGAGTCCTGGGGATTCGGCTGTTGCTGCCTCCCCCCCTTGTATTTTCGTCAGGGGCGTGTCTCCTTCTACTGGTAGTACTCCCGTGTCGACGGACAGCTCTCCAGTTCATTTTAGAACAGTCAGGAGGCTTGCCTCCTTGGGCGGATAACTTTCCTTCCGAGGGAAGTTTTTCCTGTCCAGGCTTGAGTTTTTCTCCCTTTGGGGGGTTCTTCTCTTGCCTTTTTTTCGTGCGACTATGCTCTTGGTGCTGAGCGGTCGCACCTGCAGTTTCGCTCAAGGGGCTGGGCAACTGCAGGAGCTCCTCTTCGGAGGATTGCTCCTTTTAGGTCACTGGCTGACCAGTCTCTTCCACAAAGTGTTTCTCTTTCGTTCGCGAGAGAGTACACTCATAGAGAATCCTCTTAAGAGGTTTCTTCTGTTGCTGTTGCTGTTGGCCTCCCTCGCCGTAAGGCCCACCGTCCGCCTCGTCGTAAGGGCCTCTCATCTCCCTATAAGGGTGCTTGAGGCGCCCTTTTGGATCTCCGTTTGCAGCCTACAACTCCTTTTTCTCGATCTTCCGCCTTGGTGCAGATGGACAGCAGTCTGTTCTCGTCTTCCGACGGGCAACGGTCTTCCCGACGGACAACGGTCTGCCCGACGGACAGCGGTCTTCCGACGGACATCAGTCTCCCGGCGGACAACGATCCCTTTGGGGCAAAGGGTTGCCCCCACGGGGGTTCTTCCCTTGCATGTCAGGGTTTCCCTGCGCGCCCTTCTGCTCATCAGCGCTCTCCTGTTCGTCAGTGCTTTCAAGATGATCTTCCCTGCGGTTCCTGTTGGTTCCTGTTACGCGCCCTGTGCGCCCACGTTCGCCCTCGCGATCTAGAACTTCGGTTCAGGTCGGGGTCAAGGACTCTTCTTCTTTGCGCAGGCTTCCACGCGTAGCCTTCTGCTCGTCAGCGATCATCAGCTCGTCAGCGATCATCAGCTCTCAAGCGATCATCAGCTCGCCAGCGATCATCAGCTCGTCAGCGATCATCAGCCCGCCAGCGATCATCAGCTCGCCAGCGATCTCCGGATCGCACACGTGTGTTACAGCCGGCACGCCAACGTTCTCCAACACTTCTGAAGGAACATGGTTCGCCAGCTACTATCTCACCTGCGCATACTGATCGCCATCGCGCGACCCTCAAACTGCGGATGCTGATCGCCATCGCGGATGCTGATCGCCATCGCGTGACCCTCAACTGCGGATGCTGATCGCCATCGCACAACCCTCAACTGCGGATGCTGATCGCCATCGCACAACCCTCAACTGCGGATGCTGATCGCCATCGCGCGACCCTCAACTGCGGATGCTGATCGCCATCGCGCGACCCTCAACGGCGGATGCTGATCGCCATCGCGCGACCCTCACCTGCGGATGCTGATCGCCATCGCGCGACCCTCAACTGCGGATGCTGATCGCCATCGCGCGACCCTCAACTGCGGATGCTGATCGCCATCGCGCGACCCTCAACTGCGGATGCTGATCGCCATCGCACGACCCTCAACTGCGGATGCTGATCGCTATCGCGCGACCACACACCTGCGGATGCTGATCACCATCGCTCAACCCTGCGCATGCTGATCACCATCGCGCGACCCTCAACTGCATATGCTGTTCGCCATCACGCGATCGCCCACCTGCAGATGCTGTTCGCCATCCCGCGACCGCTAAACCTGCGCATGCTGATCTCCATCGCGCGACCCTGGCATGCTGATCACCATCACGCGACCCTGCGCATACGGATCAACATCGCGCGACCCTGCGCATGCTGATCACTGCTCGCGATTGCTCACCTTCGCATACTGCTCGCCATCGCACGATCGCTCACCTGCGCATACTGCTCGACCATCGCGTCGGCATATCACAACGCGCCATCGCCAACCTGCGCGTTAGCGCTCACCAGCTCACCACCGATCGCTTGTTGATCCATATCGCCAGCAGTCCTCCCCGCCCACGCGGCAGCGCGTTTCCTCGCCATCGCGCTAACGCTTGCGTTCGCCGCCTCGGACTCGCTCTCATCCACCTGCCCACCCTCACGACCACTCGCTTGCGTGGCCGCGCGACCGCTCGCCTGCGCGCCCGCGCGACCGCTCGCCTGCGCGCCCGCAACTGCTCCCCCGCGCGACCGCTCGCCCGTGCAGCCGCGCGACCGCTCGCCCGTGCAGCCGCGCGACCGGTCGCCCGTGCAACCGCGCGACCACTCGCCTGCGCGCCCACACGCCCACGTGCCTGCACGTCTACGCTCATGCTCTCCAATGTTCGCCCACGCGCGAACCAACGGTTTTTTTCCATCGCGCAGACGGATGGTCTTCCGTCGCGCGAACCTACAGTGTTTCTTCGCACAAATGTCGGCTTATTTCTTGCAGTATCCATTGCTCGTCTATGGGTTATCGCCCGCCGACCACCAGGAATTCCCGTCGCGCGAGCTCCAGGGCAATTGCGACCACGATTCCCAATGGGGTTTTCGCAGCATGACCAGCCTGGCGAGTTCTTCTGGAGCGTATTTCCAGGACACTGTCTCACCCCGTAAACACAGAGCATGGCACTTGCAAGAATAGGAGAAACTTAAGGGAGATCTGAGCAACACTCCTCTATTCCTGAACCTGGGTTAGCCCTTCCCCGTCATTCCCTGGGAGGATTTTTGGCGGGGGGGGGTTTCCGTTCGAGATTTCTCCATCGGACAAGGGGTGACTGCTTACCTCTTCCTCTGGGAGCTTACCAGGTTCTTTTCCTCCTCGGTTATGGCCCGAGGTTTGGTTCAAGGAAGCTACAGGAAGATCAAGGGTACTTTCCTCCTCTCGAGCTCAGGCACCTTGGCCTTTCGTCGTTAAGTATCTAACTTGCGGACAAGCTCGATGTTGTACCATCTGGACGCGCTGACTGAGGGCTTCCTTCGGGTGTCTCATCTGTGGAGGTCGACGACCTCAGACACCCTTCCATCCTTGAGAAGAGTTTGTTTGTGCCCAAGGACAGAGACTTAGACAGCTGCTGTGCGGAGTAAATCGACTTCCGGTTTCACTCCTCCAAGGCGCTTTCTTCCAGACTCTGCAGAGCTCCAGCGCCTTTTCTTTCAACCACGTCGGCCTAAGTTATCAGGTACGACAACTGGGACAAGATGTCCAATTGCAGTTTTCTCCTGTCAGGAACAGATGGCACGGCAGACTCCCCCGGGGGGGCATAGTCCTAAAAGGAGTTCACGAACTCTAGGATTGCAGGTTTTTCGCTGGGAGGATGCTTAAGGTTACTCATCCGAATGACAGCTTCCCGATGCCCATTCCCGCATATTCTCTGTGAGTAGCCAAGGATATCGCGCCTGCCGTCTCTATCAGCGAATTCAGTGTCTCCGAACCTCTATGCCATAGCGTCAGCAGAGTTGCCCGGTTGTGGAGAATGATCCATACCTTAGGCGATGGTCTTCCTTAGGATCATCGACGGCTTCACCCCCGGCCCCCTCAGTCGATCCTTTCTTGTAAGGAAGGATCTGAGAGGGGATGTCCATAGTCGACCTCTCAGCCCCGATCAAGTTTGTCGAACAAACTTCGGCCAGCAGAATCGATCAGACTGGTAACGAGGCGACAGGACTCCTTAAACCCTGGATCGGAAGGACGGGTACTTTCAGTTTCCATTCCATCCATCTTCCAGGGTGCTCGTCGAATTCAGCCTAGACTGCAAGTATTCCTGCTTATGATGCAGTGTGGCTATCCCGCCGTGGCATAGCAGGTTTGTTTCCCCAGAGAACTCTCCCTGCCTTCCTCTTGGCCGCTCAGGTGCAGGCTTCTGCCTCCTCTGCTGTTTAGAGGGCTGGTCAACTCCGGTAGGCTCGGGTTTCGACCTTCAGCGCCGGGACAAGCTTCCGGATGCTTACCATGAGTGTGGGCTCATGGTATTTTGCTTGGAGCCTTCTCTTCCTCTGCCTCAACATCTGGAGTATCTGGCCATGATATTGAGTCAACCGCCTTACCACATTGGAAACCCCGCTTCTCGTCCATCCAGCGAGGTTAAGCAACGTCGGTACTTGGATGGGTGACCACCTGGGGACGCCAGATTCTGTTACCACATCCTCCGAGCCTTCCTTTCGGTTGACTGTGGCAAGACTGAGGAGAGTCGCAGTACCTGTTCTCAGTCAAGCAGAGATTTCAGCCCTACCTTGGAACGTTTCCTAGTTCTTCTTTCCTCATTGACCCGTCTATAGTCCGAACGGTCGCCTCAGGATAAGTTCCATGTGGGGCGATCCAAGTTCCGGTGGCTTCAGGCAATGTTTAACCAAACTCCCTGGCCCTATGGGACCAGCGGAACTATTAGACCTGCAATGGGTGTTGACCTATGGAGCCTCTTGATGGTAGTGGATATTCTCGTCCTTTCCCCACATTCTTGATGCGGTTCTCGGACTTGTCAAAGGAAAGGGGGGGGGGGGCATGTTCCGGTCCAGGCCTATGGTCAAGACCTGAAGGATACCTCTCCATCATTCAGGCAGGCTTAGGGGCCTTAGTCTGGCCCCTCTTCAGATCCTACAGCTCCTGCCGAGTCTCCCCGTTGCGCGTCGACTTCATTCTAACCAGCAGGGGACGCATTTTCACACCTTCACATCTTGCAGTAGAGATACCGGGATGATTGAGATTCTCTCAATACCACTATCGGCTCTCTCATTCCAGGCAGGGGAATGTTTTCTCTCAGACTATCCGAGCAGAGCCTCATAGAGAGAGTGTACCTAGGGGTCTTTGACCTTGGGTAACCAGCAAGTGCTGGTCTGGGGGACCTGATCGCGACAGCTTGGAACCTCAAGCTTCCGCTAGTCTTCCCCCCAGTCTCAGACCCCGAGACACTGGCAAGATGCATTCCGGTGATGGTGGGACAACTTCGACGCCTGCGTCTTCCCTCCTTTTTGTCTGCGGACAATGGGCCTCAACAAGACCAGGTTGTCTGTCAACCTTTCAATGGGAGAGCTCCACTGGGACTACGTGCAGAACGGTTTCTGGACCCTCTGCTTCCCCTGACGGAACTCCCGGGAGAGCTTCTCCCACGGCGCAGACTACTCAAGCAACCACACTGCGACATCTCTCCCGAACCGGGGCATCGCTTCGGCTTCATGCCTGGAGACACTACGCTTCCTCCTCTAGAAGAGACAACCCGCTACAGTCGCGGTACGGAGGTCGCGTCATCTGCAATAGTCATCCACAGGGGTCTCCCAGGCAAAGTGAAGAGTCTAAGGTGGTTGGTGCCGTGGGAGATATACCTCTTCTCCAGCAATAACGGTCTTATTGCCTTTCGGCGGGAGGAAACTCATTTCCGCTCTCGGCAATGAAGCCTGTCGCTCAGCCTTTCCCTGACCTTCAGGCTTAAAGGAATAACTTTTTCCTGCCCGCTGGATCTATCCTCGCTCATGCGAAGCTACGATCGTCCCTGCCCTAGTCGGAGGAAGACCTCCAACTTGGAGCATGGCTCGGACTTTTTATTCCTTTAAGAGATCTTCTCAAGACCCTTTTACGACAGGCCTCGGATTGTATTCCGCCTTGGGTCTTCTGCTCACTCTGGCCACGACCAGTGTGTAAGCAATCTTCTTGGTCTCTTACTACTCCCCCCTTTCTAGGAAGAGGGGAAGGCAACATTCAGGCTCGCTCCTGAGTTGTTGGCTAGACTCAGAATCTGAGGGTCCCGGCCCTTCGGTCCGATTCATTCAAGATTTCGAGTCTCCATTCTGTGTCTGATGTCCCAAGACCTTCTCTTTCTTGCCAGTAAGGAATCGAGAGGTTAGCGCTGGGAACAGCTGCAGTTTGTCCTCAGTTGCAGCCGATTTGGGAACACAAGGAGGACATGGGGGGAGAGTCACCAGTATACCTCTTCAGCCCGGACTCAAGGACATTCATCTCGTCCTGTCTTCAGACCCTCCCCCGTCACGTCGCCCTACAGCACGATGTTGGCTACATCGCAACGACCCTCGCCTTCGAGTAATACTACTCTGTGACGCAGGTGCTACAAGCTGGAGTCTGGAAGCGTCTGATGACCTTCGCAGCCCGCTTCCTGCAGGGCGTGACCCACAGGAGTCTCGATACGTTTTCTATCGCTCTGTGGTGGCTACACAACAGCTGGTCTAACCTCAGGCTCCCTTTTGGACAGGTAGCAGAAGGTTGAGGACATTGTTATCAGGTTTTAGTCTGCATGAACGAAAGAAGTATGTCTGGCCCTTACTTCTTTCTTCATCATCCCCTCTACGGGGAAGCAGCATCCTGGTCTCTGCATAGCTGACCTCGAACCTCTGCAGGTAAACCATGCTTCCTTGTGTTCCGAGTATTGAGTCAATACTGTCGCGTCCCCCATACCCTGACGAGGTGGTATTGGGAACGTCCTAACCCAGAGTTCCTTCTGGAACCCCAGGTCAACTGCCTAGGACGAGTCACACTTCTTCCTTCACACACAAGCTTACGCAGGCCACATGGTTCCTTGCGGAGCAAGGAACTTTTGAGGTGCAGGGACTCCTTTTCTCGAGTGCGACTCACTCGGATTCTGAGTCCCCGGGTAAAGCCAAAGCCAGTATGGCTGGGGACTATCCACCCTTCCTAAGGGATAAGTCACCCTTTGTAAATAGCGTGGTTTGTATTTCGGTTACGGAACAAATGACAAATTCGAAGATAATTTGTATTTTTCCTAACCATACAAACCTTAGCTATTTACACATATTTGCCCGCCAGCCCTGTCCCCCAAGACAAGTCCTACCTCTAAGTGAAAGTGAGTATTCACCTGTGTGTGAGGGGGAGGAGGGGTAGCTAGCTACCACTCCCCTACCCCCCCGCTAACTAGCGCGGGGGTAATACACCCTCGTTAAATTCTAATGGCTCGCCATTTCAGCTATTCTAAAAGTAATAACCCTTTGTAAATAGCTAAGGTTTGTATGGTTAGGAAAAATACAAATTATCTTCGAATTTGTCATATTTATATGTATAAATATATATATATATATATATATATATATATATATATATATATATACTGTATATATATATATATATATATATATATATATATACTGTATATATATACATATGTATATATATACCGTATATATATATATATATATATATATATATATATATATATATATATATATATATATATATATATATATATATATATATATATATACACATACATATATATATATATATATATATATATATATATATATATATATATATATATATATATATATACACATACATATATATATATATATATATATATATATATATATATATACTTTATATACATATATATATATATATATATATATATATATATATATATATATATATATATATATATATATATATATATATATATATATATATATACTTTCTTGGGTAAGAGTTCTCTTGCTAAAGGGTACATTCGGGTACGCCGTTCTATCATGTTTCTCCTCTTCTTGTTTTGTTCAAGTTTTATAGGATATATATTATGAAATATTTATTTTAATGTTTATACTTTTTTTTTAAATATTACATTCTAATTGGTAATTACCTCTTTTATATCCTTATTGGATTCCCTGGGCTTATAGCATCCTGGTTTTCCAACTAGGGGTATAGCTTAGCAAGTAGTTGTAGTAATAATAATCATAATAATAATAATAATAATGATAATAATAATAATAACAGTAATGATAATAATAATAATAATAATAATAATAATAATAAATACGCAGCAAAAACATTTTGTATGGAATGATAATGGCAATTATAGAAATGATAAAAAGTAAATAAAATAAACCCGGATAACACCTTCCTTTCTTTCATGCTAATTACTAACCTTGTTGGCACACGGTCTCTCCTAATGAGGGAGACAGCCGCCCCAGTGTCCCTAAGCAAGACAACTTCTCACTAATTCCTCTTTCAAAGGGATGGAGACATAAAATCTCCATAAAATTCCCTAGTCTCTTTCATAATGTCATTCCTACTTGACTAACGATTACTAACAGTTTTCCTTCTCACTATATAATTTCTTCTTAGATACACTTTCTTATTATATCCTAAGCAAGTTATTTCAGAAATACAAACTGCCAATTTGTTCTTACAAACCCTGGAAGTATGACCTGGTTTTCCACCCACATAACAATAACAGTACCTCTTCTCTCTCTCTCTCTCTCTCTCTCTCTCTCTCTCTCTCTCTCTCTCTCTCTCTCTCTCTCTGTCTCTCTCTCTCTCTCTCTCTCTCTCTCTCTCTCTCTCTCTCTCTCTCTGTATATATATATATATATATATATATATATATATATATATATATATATATATATATATATATATATATATATATATATATATATACATACTCAATGCCAATCATACGAACTTCCTGACCACAATCAAGAAATTTCTGTATAGCATTGGCGATTGTAAGAAGGGCATCACATGCTCCAAGGACTTTACGAAAACCAAATTGCAAACTAGGGAGTAGATGATTACCTTCAGCAAACCTATTAAGATGTTTTGCCAGAAGACGTTCAAAAACTTTAGATAATATGGGAGTTATGGAAATTGGGCGGTAATCAGTGGGAC
>NC_090747.1:40909330-40921830 GCF_036898095.1 Palaemon carinicauda | reverse complement strand
ACAGAACTTATAACTGAAAAGCATCAGACAACAAAACAACTTAAGAACTATAGCATGAAAAAGAAAAAAAAATCAAACTTGAGCTGAAAACTTTAAAATTACGTCCTTAAATTATACATAAAACAGGGCGTTATAGTATAAACAGACTGCAAAAGCAGAAAAAACAACAGAAAACTACATGTACACATTAACGAGTCATCTTTGCCTTATAGACAAGTCACTGACACTTACATAAGTTCGAAGGGCAATTAACTAGCCTTGCAAGGGTAGAAGACACTCATTAGCTATGGTATGCAGCTCTTCTAGGAGAAGAACACTCCAAAATAAAACCATTGTTCTCTAGTCTTGGGTAGTGCCATAGCCTCTGTACCATGGTCATCCACTGTCTTGGGTTAGAGTTCTCTTGCTTGAGGGAACACTCTGGCACACTGTTCTATCTGGTTTCTCTTCCTCTTGTTTTGTTAAAGTTTTTATTTTTTATATAGGAAATATTTATTTTAATGTTGTTACTATTCTTGAAATATTCTATTTTTTCCTTGTTTCCTTTCCTCACTGGGCTATTTTCCCTATCAATAATAATAGTAATAATAATAATAATAATAATAATAATAATAATAATAATAATAATGCTATATTTATTCTTATTATTAATATTATTGTTATTACAAGCCAACCTGCTACCTCAGTTGGACAGGGAATGCCACGAGCCCAAATTATGAGGCCAATTACGTAAAATGATCTTGAAGAGGAAAGAATAATACATAAAAAAGAAATAACAGAAATATATATGAAGATAACCAACAAAGTAGAATGATGAAACCGAATATATGTACAGACTTATTTCATCCTGTATAACTAAAAGACAAGATTAAGCTTCTGAAGAACTTTGTATTTTTTTACAGTTTTTATTGACGCAACTCCTGGTTAATGCTTAACCCAGCTCTTTGAGCCTCTCCTCAGTTATATAAACATGATGTCACCGTCAAACTGGGAAACCCAAACACTCTCGCTATAAAAAAAAAAGGGTACTCTCTGCGTTCAGTGTTGTATTGTGCTTAATGAACCAAGCTCAGAAACAAGACACCCTTATGTGCGCCGCGTTTGTGGATGTGTGTGCGTTCTCGTAGTTACAGAGATTTCATATGTGTCATTTACTAAACACTACTCCCTTATGATAAATTTAATAAACACAAATATGATGTGAAAAAATATAAAACATTAAATCAATGGTTATGATCTATTATTACATAAGGGGGTAGTATATTAAAAAAAAAATATGAACAAAATATCAAAATCACTTTGTGAAGATTTCCATTTTTTTATGAATGTTTCGTTTCTGTAAAATGATAGATGTTATATACAATCGATGATTCAAGTTTTAAGAATAATTTTGCATTAATGACGAAGAGAATTAATAATCCTAAAATAGAAATATATCAAGTATGATTTTCACTTACAGATTACATTGTCAAATAAAATCAGAGAAGTTTCATTGTTTAAAAACAAATATTTTGTATTTACTTGTGCAAAATAAGATTAAAAAAAATTGTTATCCCTTTTTTTTTTTAAATCAGTTTTGACCCCCCACTGAAAGAATCATTGATCTTCAAAAAAATTGATAAATAAATAAATAAATAAATAAATAAATAAATAAAATAAAACTCAAACCTTACTATCACCATAAGGGTGTAAGTCATCTATACAACCATTATGATTTTTTTCTTCAACAAAACCGAAAGATCACATTAGTAGATCATTGCAGAACTGAATTCGCGAAGAGAGAATTAGTCAACGATACCAGAAAACATAACTCATAACTTGTTCATTTGTATGTTGATAGTTCAGGGGTCGGGATCACGTGGAATGTGTGGGCAGAGACATGGCCCCTATAACCACAATTTAAACATTTGGTGCTGATTTTGAGAGAAGTTCTTCTAACACTGAAACTATAAAAATGAAGTATAAACTAAATAAATATTTTTTTAATTAAATATGAATTTGAACTTATATATATATATATATATATATATATATATATATATATATATATATATATATATATATATATATATATATATATATATATATATATATATATATATATATATATTATATATATATATATATATATATGTATATATATATATATATATATATATATATATATATATATATATATATATATATATATATATATGTATGTATATATATACAGTATATATATGTATATATACATATATATATATATATATATATATATATATATATATATATATATATATATATATATATATATATATATATATATATATTATATATATATATATATATATATATATATATATATATATACATATATATATATATATATATATATATATATATATATATATATAATATATATATATATATATATGTATATATATATATATATATATATATATATATATATATATATATATATATATATATATATATATGTATATATATATTTATATATATTGATTGATGGATTGATTGATTTTGTTTAGGAAGTTCGAATGATTGGCCTTGATTTTAGTGCTGCCTTAGACTGTGTGGATCATAAGGTCCTGGTTTTCAAACTCAAACAGTTGGGAGTGGTCGGGTTGGTTCTTAGCATCATTATTGAATTTTGAATCAATAGATCGCAAAGAGTTGTTGTTGATGGGCACCGTTGTCAAAATAGGAATGTGTTATCTGATGTTCCTCAGGGTAGAGTGATTAGCCTATTACTTTTAATACTATATATGTATAACATGTGGTTTGGTCTAGAAAACAAGATTGTTTCATATGCAGGTGATGCTATTCTCTATGCATCAATTCCATCTCCTGAAATTAGATCTAGGGTTGCTGAGTCCCTTAATATATATCTGGCTAAAATTAGTGCATGGTGCAAATTATGGGGGTATGAAACTGAATCCTAACATAACTCAAAGTATAATTAAGTAGGTCAAGGAATGTGGCTCCTCAACATCCTGATCTCATCATTGAAAATGTTTCTTTTTCTTTGTATAATTCTTTAAAAATTTTAGGTGTGATTTTTGACACTAAATTTACTTTTGTGAAACATATTAGGCCTGTGTCTTCAATTGCAAAAAAATGGCTTATTGGTAAAGACTTTCAGGGTTTTTGGTGATCAATCTATTCTGAAAAAGTGTTTTCATTCTTTCGTTTTACCTTGTTTTGAGTATTGTTCTCCTGTCTGGTCTTCAGCTGCTGATTTTCATCTTAATTTGTTAGACAGTAACTCAGGGTCTATTAAATTTCTTATTCCTGATCTAGATATCAATCTCTGGCACTCTCGTTCAGTTGGTTCATTATGCATGTTGCATAAGATTTTTTATAATTCTTACCAATAATTCTATTCATATCTTCCTGAACAGTTCCATCCTGTTCGTAATACTAAGTATGCAGTTAATTCTAATAGTCAGGCATTCTCCATCATGAGGCACAATATGACACAGTTCTCTAGAAGTTTTTATTCCAGCTTTAACCAAGTTGTGGAATGATCTTCCATATCCGGTAGTTAAATCAGTGGAATTTAAAAAGTTTAAACCCGCAACAAATGTTTTTATGTTGTGCAGGCTTACATAAGTCCTTTTATGGTTTATATATCAAATATGTTTTAATGTTGTTAATGTTTTAATTTTTTTTTCATTACTTCTAATATTGTTTATTTATTTCCTAATTTTCTTTCCTCACTTCGCTATTTTTCCCCGTTGGAGCCCTTGGGCTTAGAGCATCTTGATTTTCCAACTACTGTTACATGTTAGTTAGTAAGAATATATATATATATATATATATATATATATATATATATATATATATATATATATATATATATATATATATATATATATATATATATATATATATATATATATATATATATATATATATATATATATATATATATATATATATATATATATATATATATATATATATATATATATATATATATATATACATATATATTATATGTATATCATCATCATCATCATTAAAATTTCTTACTACGCTTGTGATGCAAAGGGCCTCGTTTAAAGTTATCCTGTCGTCTCTATCTTGGGCTTTAATTCAATACTTCTTCATTGACCTTCTCCTGCCTTACGCTTCATAGACCTCAGCCATGTATGTCTGAGGACCCATCTCTTCTAGTGTATTGTGGTTCCCATTTAAACGTTTCGTGAACTAATCGCTCTCGGGAAAGCCAAATGGCGTGACCAAACAATCTCCATCAAACACTTACCATGATTCAATCTACATGCGGCACTCGAGTAATCTCTCTCATATTCTAATTTCTAATCCTATTTGCCTTTTAACTCCCAATATCCTTCTGAGGGTTTTGTTCTCAAATCTACTAAATCTTTTGGTGATCGTTTCTTTGTCATACGACAACCAATGACTATGCAACAATGCACTAACACTGATCATATGTTTATATGTAATTTCAATCCACTCGTTTTCTAAATTTTAACTAACCTAGACATTGTCTGGCTGTTGTTTTTTTATCTATCACAAAAAATCAACTATAATGCCGCTGCATTGGTGATTACGGTTCCTACATACTGAAAAGATTATATCTCAGTTATTCTTTTTCCTTCCAATGGTATTTCATCTTTGATTGCACATGCCTTTCTCCTCATCCATTTCTTTCTTTTGTTTTTCTTGAGCCTAACTGCCTATGATACTCCATGCATTCTAGTAAGCAAGCATTGCAAATCCTGTGGTGTTCCGCGAACAAGGACAGCACAATCAGCATACTCTTTGTTCTCCAGTTTCCTATTACCAGTCCAGTCCAATCCTTCTCTACTATCTCCTACTTTTCTATGCATTACAAAATCAATAACGAGGATAAACAACAGAAGAGACAGCATATTCAAATGATATCATCAACAGTTTACTGGAAATTCATTTGATATGATTCCATTAACATTATTCACTTTGCACTCGCTATGATCGTGAATAGACTTATTCAAACTTACATATACAAGAGAAATTCCATGATAACGCAGGCCTCTCCACAAAATTGACCAGTGACACAATCAAAGGCTTTTCCATAGTCCAAAAATACCATCAACACTGGATTTTTATATTCTAAGAATTGCTGTACAACCTTTTTCAAAATGAAAATAATTAGGTCAGTACAACTTCTAAATATTGTAAATCCTTCTAGTTTATATATAAGATTTTTATCAATATAATTATTCCCGTCCGTATCTATAAGAAAAGACCTCACTAAAGTGTAAGATCAGTAAGGTCATCTACCAGGCATCGTGAGTAAAAGCCGGAGACATCTTGTCTATCACCTTATACCCAATCAGTCATCCTGCTGCCAGTGGCTTCATGGAGATTTAGTGGGCCATTTCCTCCACACCCAAAGTTCGCATTGATCCAATAGGTTGCCCTTCAGCTTTTATGACCGTTGGGAAATATGTATTACTAAAATATATATCCTAGCACGGTAATATATATATTGTACCAACCGTGTGGCACACAATTGTACATAATTATTTTGTATATATTATGCTTGTATCTGCGCTCTTCCCTCGCACTAAAAAGAACCTGAATGATCATGTCTCCGTTTTGCTCTGTAACATTGTCTGTCTCTCGAACAGGTCATGTCCTGTTGCCTTGAGGTTTTGTATATAAAGAAGAGTGTTCCTTAATAAAACTCAGTTGATTGCATCCTGCCTTTGAGTTCACAACTCCTCTCTCAGCCCGTCACATTGGTGACCCCGGAAGTCGACTCGCTCCCACTGCCTTCCACCCCCACCTCCCTCGCCCCTCCATCGTTGGTACTATGAAGGAGACAGACTCTACTTCAGCAGTTGGCGCCGCCCCATTGAAACTTTCACCGTTCGCCACCGGAGAAGCGTTTGCTTGGTTTCAGCGCTCAGAAGTCCAGTTTCGTATCAGGGGCGTGACTCGCTCAACCACCAAAGCGGATTATGTTCTCGCGGCGATACCCGAGGACACCTTCCCAGAAATATCCGACTGGCTTTGTGAACAAGGAGACACCCCAATAGCGTATGAAGCCCTCAAAACATACCTTCTGCAGCAGTACTCGCCATCACCAGCCGCCCGTATAGCAAAGCTTTTTCAGCTCTCGCAACAACCGTTGGGGGACCAAAGGGCTTCGCTTGCCCTCAGAGAAATGACCAGTATCGCTCGCCTTCAACCTGCCGCAGACGGCTCTCCTCGTGAGGTGAACCTACTCCGTGCCCTTTGGATACGCCGTTTACCTGAACCTGTACGCGCTGCCATACTCGATGTCGATAGTTTACCCATAAAGGACTTGATGACCAAAGCCGACGCCCTTATGGACAGCCACTTCAAGACCTCCATCAACGCCTCCACCCCTGACGACGAGGATGCCTATTCAACGTCAACCGAAGCTGACATGAATGCCGTAGGACATACACGCCTACCCCGTGACGTGCCGAAGTGGTGACAAAGCCGCCCACCACCCACCAATCGCTCGCGCCCCAACGAACGACTTCTACAGCCACTTACTACCTCCCATCCGCCGCAGTTTTGCTACTACCACTTCAGATTCGGGGCAACCACAAGAAATGTGCCAAGGATTGTCAGTGGCCAAAAAACGTGTAAGTAGGCCATTGCTTGTGGCGGTGGCCTCCCATGTTTCTAATCTTTTCTTTTTACAGGATGCAGGAACGGGCGTGCGATTTTTGGTAGACACGGGTGCTTGTCGTTCTCTTTTGCCAAGGAAACTCTTCAAGGCACGACGTAGTCTGTCTACATCTGCCGACGTCCGCTTAGTAGCTGCCAACGGATCTGCGATACCCACCTACGGTTATGAGAACCTCACATTATCGTTCGGAAACGGTAAATTCAATTAGAAGTTTCTCGTTGCTGACGTCACAATGCCAATCCTCGGTGCGGATTTCCTCTCTCATTTCCACATTCTGGTCGATGTCGCCCACCGACGATTGGTCAACGCAGACTAGTACTTGTCGACACCTCTTCAACCCGCCCCCTCTAACCTCGCTCTCCACATCAGCGCACCCACGGATGCCTACGGCCACCTCCTCACGCCGTACACAGAAGATTTCCGTCCAGAACTTCGTCAAACGCCCACGGTTCCTGCCAAGCATGGTATTTATCACCATATCAAGACGACGGGACCCCCAGTCTTCGCAAAATTCAGACGTCTAGCACCGGAACGATTGGCAGCCGCCAAACAGACGTTCGCCGAAATGGAGAAAATGGGCCTTTGCCAAAAGGCCTCCAGCCCATGGTCGTCACCCTTACACATCGTTCTGAAGAAAGACGGCTCCCTCCGTCCGTGCGGGGATTACAGGCACCTGAACATGCAAACAGAACCGGATCACTACCACCTCCCAAACATTGCCGATGTGACCTCCTACGTGCACAAAGCGAAGGTTTTCTCTACGCTCGACCTCCTGTAGGGGTATTATCAGGTGCCTATGAACCCAGAAGACATCCCCAAGACCGCCATCACCACTCCGTTTGGTACATACACCTTCAATTACTCCTGTTTTGGCCTTCGTAATGCTGGGGCAACGTTTCAACGTCTCATGGATGGCATCTTAGGGGACCTCCCTTTCTGTGTATGTTATGTGGACGACATACTTGTGTTCTCCTCCTCAAAAGAGGAACACATCCGTCACCTACGCATCGTGCTCGACCGCCTGCAACAAAACGGCCTTGTAGTCCGGTACGACAAGTGTACCTTTGGCGCCAACGAAGTGTCGTTCTTAGGGCACCGTATCACTCCTGAAGGATTCCATCCCCTCCCTGAGAAGGTAGCAGCCGTTCAGAACTTCCCCGCGCCCTCGACCCTCAAAGCTCTGCAGGAATTCTTGGGCATGATCAACTATTATCACCGTTTTCTGCCAGCCATTGCCGCCACTTTTGCTCCCCTCTACGCCTCCCTCAAGGGCAAGCCAAAGGACCTGAAGTAGGGTCCCCTTCAAGAAACAGCCTTCTGCAATGCAAAGAAGGCCCTATCAACTGCTGCGGCTGTCACTTTTCCTATCCCACACGCCCCTCTCCTTCTCTCCGCCGATGCCAGCGACGTCGCTATTGGTGCAGTACTCGAGCAGGTGGTCAAAGGCTCGCCCCGCCCATTGGCCTTCTTCAGCAGAAAACTGTCCAAGGCAGAATCGGGTTATTCTACCTTCGATCGAGAATTGCTGGCGGTGCACTTAGCTGTCCGTCACTTTCGCCATTTCTTAGAAGGTACGCCCTTCGTCATTCGCACGGACCACATGCCTCTGGTGCACGCCTTCATACGACAGTCTGACGCCTGGTCCGCCCGTCAACGCCAACATCTCTCCGCCGTGTCCGAATACAATTGCACCCTCCAATACGTCCCTGGGAAAAGGAATCCCGTTGCCGATGCCCTGTCAAGAAACACGTTGGCTGCCGTTCAACTGGGATTGGATTACAACACCCTGGCTGAAGCCCAACAACAGGATCCAGAGTATCAAGCTTGTAGGACATCCTGCACGTCCCTCCGTTGGGAAGATTTTCCCCTCGAAGACTCCAACACCACCCTCCTCTGTGACGTCAGTACTGGTAAACCGCGACCTTGGATTCCTGCTCCCATGCGCCGACAGGTGTTTGATTTCATTCACGGCCTTTCACCTCCCTCGTGCCGTTCTACTGCACAGCTGCTGAAGGCAAAGTTCATTTGGCACTGCATTTCTAAGGATGCTAAGGATTGGGTCCGCGCCTGTACTTCTTGCCAAACTTCCAAAGTACATCGACACACGGATTCAGGAGTGGGCACCTTTCCTCAAACTCAGTGTCGTTTCGCACACATTCATGTCGACGTTGTAGGCCCCCTACAAACATCACAAGGACATCGTTACCTGTTTACCGTCATCGACCGATCCACTCGTTGGCCTGAAGCCATTCCCATGGAAACTGCAACGTCCGCCTCATGTACATCTGCCTTACTCTCTGGATGGATTTCAAGATTCGGTATCCCTGAGCATATTACTTCTGACAGGGGAACCACTTTCACCTCTCAATTGTGGACGTCATTAGCGAATCTCCTGGGCATCACCCTACATCAGACAACGGCCTACAACCCCTCTGCCAATGGAATGGTTGAACGTTTTCATCGCACCCTCAAAGCAGCTATTATGTCCCGCTGCAAGGATTGCAACTGGTTTACTCAACTTCCCTGGGTCCTCCTGGGACTAAGGACCACTCCTAAAGACGCCCTCGACGTCTCGGCAGCTGAAATGGTGTATGGCGACCCGTTGGTCGTCCCTGCCGAATTTTTTCCTTCTACAACCTCCTCCGACGATCTCCAGCGCATACGTCACGTCGTGGGAAAATTTACTCCATGCCGCCAGACTTACAAGCCCCCAGCGAAGCATCACATACCAACGGACTTGCACTCTGCAACGCACGTCTTCCTGCGCAACGACACTAGCAAGCCACCACTAACGCCCCCTTACACGGGCCCTTTCCTTGTGATCCGACGCAGTCCGAAAGCATTCCTACTAAACATTCGGGGCAAAGAAGACTGGGTCTCCATTGATCGTCTAAAACCTGCTTATCTTCTGCCAGATGACCCGCCTACAGTTCGCCTCTCTAGATCAGGGCGCCCTATTTAACATGTACAGTATGTCATTTTTAGGGGGGGAGCCATGTACCAACCGTGTGGCACACAATTGTACATAATCATTTTGTATATACTATGCTTGTATCTGCGCTCTTCCCTCGCACTAAAAAGAACCTGAATGATCATGTCTCCGTTTTGCTCTGTAACATTGTCTGTCTCTCGAACAGGTCATGTCCTGTTGCCTTGAGGTTTTGTATATAAAGAAGAGTGTTCCTTAATAAAACTCAGTTGATTGCATCTTGCCTTTGAGTTCACAACTCCTCACTCGGCCCGTCACAATATATATATATATATATATATATATATATATATATATATATATATATATATATATATATATATATATATATATATATATATATATATATATATATATATATATATATATATATATATATATATATATATATATATATATATATGTGTGTGTGTGTGTGTGTGTATATAAATATATATATATATATATATATATATATATATATATATATATATATATATATATATATATATATATATATATATATATATATATATATATATATATATATATATATATATATATATATATATATATATATATATATATATATATATATATATATATATATATATATATATATATATATATATATATTTATATACAGTATATATATATATATATATATATATATATATATATATATATATATATATATATATATATATATATATACATATTTATATACAGTATATATATATATATATATATATATATATATATATATATATATATATATATATATATATATATATATATATATATATATATATATATATATATATATATATATATATATATATATATATATATATATATATATATATATATATACATAATACTAACTAAGCTACAACTATGGTTGGAAAAGCAAGATGCTATAAGCCTAATGTCTCTAAAAGGGAAAAATGGACCAGTAAGGAAAGGAAATAAGAAAATCAATTAACGATAAAGGAAGTAGTGAACAATTAAAATAAATTATTTAGAAAAGTTAACAACATAAATACAGATAATTTATATATAAACTATGAAAACAAGACTTATGTTAGCCTGTTCAACAGAAAAACATTTGCTGCAATTTTGAACTTTTCAAGTTTTACTGATTCAACTACCCGATTAGGAAGATCATTTCGCAACTTGGTCATAGCAGGAAGAGAAACTTCTAGAGTACAGTGTAGTATTGATCCTCATGATGGAGAACGCCCGGCTATCATAATAAACTGCATGACTAGGATTACAGAAAGGAGGGAACTTTACCATATGACCATAATGTTAAGGATAGTCAGAATTTAAAAAAAAATCATCTGCAACATGCATAATGAACTAATTGAACAACGGTGCCAGAGATTAATAACTAGATCAGGAATAAAATATATAGTAGACCCTAGGTTCCTGTCCAACAAATTAAGAAGCGAATCAGCTGCTGAAGACCAGACAGGAGAACATCAATCGGAATGAAAGAATTTAAACACTTCCTCAGAAAAGATTCATCAAAGAAAATCTTAAAAGACTTTCCCAATACGCGAATTTATTGTGCAATTGAAGAAGAAACAGACCTAATGGGTTTCTTAAAAGTAAATCTGCTTTAGAGAATCACACTTAAAATTTGAAAAGTTAAAGAAACATTATGAATGCAGAGATCCGGTTGTTGAGGAACCCATACCTTTGACCTACTTACATTCATACTTTGAGTTTTGTTAGGATTCAACTTCATACCCCATAATTTGCAACATGCACCAATTTTAGCTAGATGTCTATTAAGGGACTCAAACCCCAAGATCTACATTCAGGGGATGGAATTGATGAAAAGAGAGGCGCATCACTTGCATATGCAACAAGCTTGTTTTCTAGGCCAAACCACATGTCATGTGTATATAGTATAAAAATTAATGGGCCAAAAGCACTACCCTGAGTAATACCAGATATCATATTCCTATACTCACCATGGTGCCTATCAACAACAAGTCTGCGATCTTTTAATAAAAAATTCAATAATGATGTTTGAGTTTGAAAACAAGGGCCTCATGATTAACACGATCAAAGACAGCACCAAAATCAAGGCAAATCATGCGAACTGCCAGCCCATAATCAAGGGATCTCTGTACTGCATAGAGGTAGTAAGAAGGGCATCACATGCCCAAGGGCCTTTAAGAAAACCAAATTGAAAACTAAGGAACAGATGGTTACCTTCAGCAAACAAATTAGGACGTTTTGCCAAAAGACCTTCAGAAACTTTGTATAATATGGGAGTTATGGAAATTGGGATGTAATCAATTGGACTAGAGACAGCACAAACACGTTTTATTATTATTATTATTATTATTATTATTATTATTATTATTATTATTATTATTGTTATTATTATTATTATTAGCTAAGCTACAACCTTACTTGTAAAAGCAAGAAGCTACAAGCCCAATAGGGAAAAATAGCCCAGTGAAGAAAGTAAATAAGGAAATAAGTAAACGATGTGAGAAAAAATTAACAAAAAGATATTTTAAAAACAGTAACAGCATCAAAACAGATATGTCATTTATGAACTATAAAAAAAGAGTTATGATACACTGTTCAGCATTAAAATATTTCCTGCATGCTTGAACTTTTGATGTTCTACTGAATCAACTACCCGATTAGGAAGATCATTCCACAACATGGCCACAGTAGGAAGAAAAACTTATAGAGGAAGAAGGCCTGACTATGAGAATTAACTGCACGCTTAGTTTTAGGAACAGGATGGAAGTGTCCAAGAAGATCTAAACGTAAAGGATGGTCAGAATTATGAAAAATCCTATCCAACATGCATAATGAACTGAT
>NC_090747.1:40886830-40891830 GCF_036898095.1 Palaemon carinicauda | reverse complement strand
ATTTTAAAGACATGCGCGAATAGATGGTATTCTGCCAAGAGGATTACAGTTTTTAGTTAGATTTTTTCTCGAAGAAGTGTTTGAAAAAAAAAGGAAAAAAAAAAAAAAAAAACCCTAAAATATATTGCGGTCTCTTAATTCCTAATAGTTTTGCTTCAGTTACAACTGCTTTCATATGAGAATCGTTTTGTTTGATCGAATTTTTATATTTTTAAGCTGCATTCATTAACAGTATGCTACTACTACTACTACTACTACTACTACCACTACTACTACTACTACTACTACTACTACTACTACTACTAATAATAATAATAATAATAATAATAATAATAATAATAATAATAATAATAAAAATAATAATAATATCGCTGATATTTTACCAGATAAGTGTTGAAGCCAAAGAAATCATGCAAGTATATCGAGATCTACAGTATAAATATAACACACACATACAAACACACACACACACACACACACACACACACACATATATATATATATATATATATATATATATATATATATATATATATATATATATATATATATATATATATTTATATATATATATATGTGTGTAAGTATGTCCATTATTCTATACACACACATTCATACACAAAGAAACACGGGCACGCAAACCTATCATCATCAGACATTACCAGTCCACTGAAAAACAAAGGCCTCACACATGTGCTTCCACTTCCGTCTGTTTATGGATCTAATGTGCCAGTCCGAACCCACAGAATTTTTTAGTTCGTCAATCCATTCTCTGGGCTTCCTGCTCCTGCTTCTTTCAAAATCTCTAGGGGGCCCATTCTGTTAATCCTAATGTACATCTATTACCTGTCATTCTTATTATATGTCCTGGCCATGTTCATTCACTTCTTCTTTCATGTTGTAATAGTATGGTTTACTTTAGTTTGCTCTCGAATCTATGTTGCTTTTTTTTTTTTTTTTTTTTTTTTTTTTTTTTTTTTTTTTTTCTTTTTTTTTTTTCATCACTAATCTTTCCATAGATCTTTGAAATGCCACCAGCCTACAGCATCTCATGACGCTTTCTCCTTTTCACAGTGCCATTTTAATATTCATAATGTCATATTATTTACTAAATGCTCTCCATCTTATGCATATCATTCTTTCAATGTCGGTCTCGTGTGTAGGGGAAACACATACTGTCTGTCTCAAGTATGAATATACGTTAACAATCTCTTGGGGTTCGTCCATAACTACTATGTGCTGTCTCTCTATATTTTATTGAACTTTATCTTAGTTTTATTCATATCAATTATCAGGACTACATTTCTGCTCTCTCTCATCAAATCATCTACAATCCAGTGTAATTCCCTACATACACGATTCACTAAACATTAGTATGTTATCTGCAAATCTTGAGTTGTTTTGGAACTTTTCCACATATCCCGTGTGCTATTTCCAATAAAAATTTGGTTAAATCAATGTACATTTCTTCTATATTGATTTCCAATTCACCATCTACCCGGGAATACCCAGTTTGTATAGCTAAACTAAAATGATATATTTATTTTTCTTACGACAGGACTGTTTATTTTATTTAATAAAATTCATTTTAATTTTGATATACAATATTTATAAGAACATAAGATGATTGCACAAAAGAAAACTTTACTACAGACATTGTTCCTTATCTCGGCATCAATCTTATAGAAACGTGACACATAAACAAACGAGGGTAATTATACTTAAGTTATTTCAAGTAATGTTACAACTATCAAGGGATCCACGTGGCATTATATCGATTGATTAATCTTCCCCCCTTATTCCTATTATATCAAACGAAGTCTATATCTGTAATCACGAATACTTATAACACTGCTGGCAGTAGCTACCTGGAATTTGAAACTGCTAGGAAATAAACTCTTTGAACCTAAACTAGGCATAAACGCTGCAAACTCAGAAGACGTGGAAGTCGTAAGGTAGGATCTAATTAAGTTGGGAAATGGTCCCAAAAATTGCAAAAGCCTTCCAACTGTTGGAAATGCAAAGATATGCGTATTGGTAATGAAATAGAAAGTCTGGGCAAGGAGAAGAATCTCGGCTTTAATATTAGCAAAGATTTAAGCTTCACCAAACACAACATACAAGTTAGAAAAAAAAGAAAAAAAAAACACAAAGATAATATTCAATTACAAAATCAAAGACATTCTACTGCAGGTTTACACATCGCTGGTAAGACCCCTTCTAGAATGCGGATTCTAATTCTGGGCTCCAAGTATTCAGAAGGTAGTAGATGTACTTGAAGAAGTACAAGCTTTGGCCAACCAACTAATTCCAACTCTAAGAAAATTTATATTTAGACGTAGAATGGAATATTTGAACTTATGTGTTCTAAAAACTCCACGAATAAGGGTCAGACGAATAGAGACATTCGATATTGGGAAAAAAACGTAAACTTCGACAACCTCTTCACGCTTTGCACATACAAGTCCAGAGATAACGGATAGAAACTAGAATTGAAAGGATACAACACCACCCAATGTGGTAATTTAGCAAATAGCAAATACATGGAACAGACTTCCTGTTGGTAGAGTGAATAGAAACATGGTATACGAATTCAAGAATAAGTTAGAAAAGATCATGAAAAAGTCTTTAGAAGTTTAAACTAATTCATGCTGCCCAAGAGCAAATGGTGTCTCCGTGGATGAAGTAAAAACTCTTTGACACATCCAAAATCCTTGTAATTCCTTGTATCTCTCTCTCTCTCTCTCTCTCTCTCTCTCTCTCTCTCTCTCTCTCTCTCTCTCTCTCTCTCTCTCTCTCTCTCTCTCTCTCTCTCTCAAAGACCAATTCAAAAGGTCGTTACAGTTGCATATGTGTTTTGCATAAAAATAAGCCAGTTAAATATTTGTTTAAAGTTTCTGGCTCCTTTTATTTCATCATCTTACCAATGGAGCAATTTGTATACTGTATTTTCAGCATTTTCTTATGTTTTTTTTTTTTATCAATTTAGATGAAACTGTATTGCATTTTCTAGACACTGTATTTGCCTATGCTAAATTAATTGAGGCAGGAATGAGGTATACAATAGTTGATCTTATTCATGTACAATAATGCAGAAAAATTAACAGTAAAGAGACGTAAAAGCAACTAGGAAAATTTTAACATCCTTACAAGAAAATATTGTTGAAAATATAGTTATCTTCGTAAATTGGAGCAAGGGAGATGGATGAATTTATGTTTCATGGAATGCACATGAATTAAAGCAACCCCTTCATATGGGTATTTAGTGTTAGATATATTAGAAAAAGTAAGAAATGGGTAGGACGTCCGATAATGAATGCATAAATAGTTTGTTTGTAAAAATTACTGGGAAAAGATAGGATGACTCGAAGCTTGAAATATAATGAGGTCTGGTTCAGATGTCACTCGTTTGAATATGTGAAGGAGAAATATTCAAAGTTAATATTATTATATCTAATTGAAGTCATTTATTTCTGTAATATTTTGTCCGAAAGACATTATATCTTTTCTTCACTTCTCTCCGTAGCAGTCTATGCCAAATTTGTAGATCTACCTAGTGAGTCAGAAGTTATGTTTTGGTTTTCTTTCTCTTTATGCTTTGGTTTCCTTTCTCTCGCCTTGTATATTTTAAGCATTGGTATTTGGGATGAAATTATGCAAGATAGTTTGAGATTAAAATATACTTGGGGAAAACTTTCCAAGTTTACACAGGAAATACGGTAATAACTCTATCTCTATTTGGGTTTAAATGGTCTCAGTCAATCCTGTTGATCACTCCAACTTTCTTATTACAATAACAAATGTTCACCACTTGGAGTTTGGTTTAAGTTGGAACTTTTCGAAGAAAAATGCTTTGTCGGAAACGAGCTAGTTTTGACTTGCTCATGAGTCACTTGATGTATTCTATTCTATGGAGATGTTGAATTCATTTAGAAGGATCTTTCATATTCCAAACATTTATTGTTTTGCGACATTATAAAAACGTTCTACTACAGAAAGATGTCTTACAGAGAACTAGCTACTTTACAATTCTTCTTTATTTAATTTTCCCGAAAACTGTCAAATCTGAATGAAATAACTGAAAATATGAATGCTAAAGTCGACGATTACTAATTTTAACCGAGTAGCGATAAGACGGAAAAAGTATAAAATTGGGTTCTTGGAGCTTGGTAAAAGTGTAATGGCAAACGAGATCATATGCAATGAATATAAAAGAAAAAAATAATAGATTTCAAATTAAAATCTTAATTATTTTTTCATGACTTGCAATATATTTTTCAAGTCATTGACTGACCAGTGTCATCGTCTGTTCGATTCTATCCTCAGATCACATTCACACCGTATGCTTTAACACAAAACCTGGTTTAAAAAAACTTGAAAAGTCAGAGGTTGATTCATTGCTCATATAATATCTTTCTTTTAAACTTACTATGAAAGGTTCTCACGTCTGTATTTTGAACACTGATTGGGAATTTCCTTAAAAAAAATGCTATTAACGGATATAAATTAAAACGTGTGAAGGAAGCTTGTGTGTTCAATTAAAGTCTGAATAAGTAATGTATTTATCAACGACTGAAGAGCCGTCATGTTATGGTAATTTGACACATGACCTATAATGCCATATATATATATATATATATATATATATATATATATATATATATATATATATATATATATATATATATATATATATATATATATATATATATATATATATATATATATATATATATATATATATATATATATATATATATATATATATATATATATATATATATCGTGTTTGCGTGCGTCTCAATAGTAATTTTTAAGTGGTTTTATATGTACTCGTATATGAGTAAGTATCAATAATAAATATCACAATACATAATAGCAACGGACTTGAAAATTCTCCGAGCAATTTTTTTATTTTTTCACTAGGAAATACCATTTTACTGTTCAACATACAAACGTTAACATCTTTCATAATAAATATAAAAGAAAGATATTATTTG
>NC_090747.1:40874330-40879330 GCF_036898095.1 Palaemon carinicauda | reverse complement strand
TATACACACACACATATATATATATATATATATATATATATATATATATATATATATATATTTATATACATATATATATATATATATATATATATATATATATATATATATATATATATATATATATATATATATATATATAGCTTATATTCATTACCCAACTCCTTACCTTTATCTCCTTCCACCGTGTTTCCTGCACATACATAGCATCTACTCTCTTTTCCCTCATCAAGTCAGCCACTTCTCTACCTCTCCCAGTTGGAATGGAGTTGGCATAGTAATGTCTGGTGAGCTGAAAAATGCGGTGATAGAGGTGCATAGAAAGAATGACCGTATCATCAGATTGAAGATGTGTTGTGGAGGAGAGATTCTGAATATTATAAGTGCATATGCACCTCAAGTTGGTTGCACAGAAGAGGAGAAGGGAAATTTATGGAGAGACATGGATGGAGTAATGCAAGAACTGGAAATACAGGAGAGGGTCATAGTTGGGGCAGATTTGAATGGCCATGTTGGAAGTGAGAATGAGGCAATTGGTCGGGTGCATGGGGCCATGGAATTGGGGAGAGAAACCCAGAGTGTAGTGGACTTTAATGTGTCATTTGACATGACAATAGTAAACACTTTTTTAAGAGAAAAGGGAACACCTAATAACTTATAGGAGTGGGGTAAGATGCTCCCAGATAGACTACTTCCTGTATAAAAGGATAAAGCTGGTGGAGGTCATGAACTGCAAGGTTATCCCATTTGACCATGTAGCCCCCCAACACAGACTACTATGTATCGACTTAGGCCTAAAAAGGGAAAGAAAAGCTAAAGCTAAAGGGATAGGAAAATCAAATGGTACAAACTAGTGAGGGAAGGAGATAAGATGAGAGAGTTTAAGAGAAGGGTTTTGGAGGATATTGATTTAGGAATTGAATATGTTCAAGAATGGTGGACACGAAATGCAGCACTAATGAGAAGGCATGGATAGGAGCTGCTAGGAGAGACATCTAGTATCATATGGGAAGAGAAGGAGAGTTGGTGGTGGAGTGAAGAAATTGAGAAAGTTGTAAAAGATAAGAACGAGGCAAAGAAGAGATGGGAAGAGTCACAGTCAGGGGAAGACAAAGGAAGGATTAAACATGATGATCAAGCTATCAAAGACTAGAAATAAGAGCACCAAAGGTATTACACATATCAAACAAATAAAATATCAAGATGGTGTAGTACTTAGAAAGGAGGAAGACATTGTTAAGATATGGAAAGAATTTTTTGAACAGCTGTTAAATGAAGAAAATGATAGATTATTAAGAGAGGATGGTAATAAGTTTCTCTAGGCAAGAGGTAATAAATGCACTGAGGAAGATGAAGAATAGGGAGGCAACTGGATCAGACATGATTCTTGTGGAGGCATGGAAAGCATTAGGAGATGAAGGAGTGGATATACTGTACGATCTCATGATAAAGATTTTTGAGCAGAAAAAGATACCAAATGAGTGGCGTGGGAATATATTGATCCCAATCTTCAAAGGGAAAGGTGATGTCCAAGAGTGTGGGAATTACAGAGGTATTAAATTGATGTCCCACACTTTGAAGATACTGGAAAGGATGATAGATACCAGACTAAGAAAATATATAGAAATAGGTAAAGAGCAGATGGGATTCATGAATGAGAGGGGAACAACAGATGGTGTATTTTGTCTGCGGCAACTAATGGAGAAATTCCGGGAAAGGCAAAGAGACCTGCATGTGGTATTCATTGACCTTGAAAAGGCTTATGACCAAGTCCCAGGACAAGAGGTATGGAGTAGTCTGAAGGAGAGGAGGGTGCCAGAGAAGTACGTTCGACTGATACAAGAGATGTACCGTAAGGTATTTACTACAGTGAGGAGCAGTGCTGGGGAGACAGAGGGTTTTGAGGTGAGAGTAGGATTACACCAAGGGTCGGCTCTGAGCCCATTTATCTTTAACATAGTGATGGACGTTTTAATAGAAGAAGTAAGGGAAGCAGTTCCATGGAACATATTGTATGCAGATGATATTGTTATGTGCGCAGAGAGCAGGGAAGATCTGGAAAGGAAATTGGAGAGATGGAGGCAAGTACTGGAGGACAGAGGAATTAGAATAAGTAGATCTAAGACAGAATATATGTGTACCACCAGTGAGAGGGATGATAGAGAAAGTATTCATCTTATGGGAGAACAGATAAAGAGAGTTGATAAGTTTAAGTATTTGGGATCCTTTGTTAACGCTGGAGGAGGTATGGAAGATGAAGTTAAACATCGGGTACCGGCAGGCTGGAACAACTGGAGAGCAGCCTCAGGAGTTCTTTGTGATAAAAGAATACCACTGAAATTAAGAGGAAAATTTCATAAGACAGTGGTAAGAACAGCAATGCTATATTGAACGAAAACAGCAAGCAAGAGGAAGACAGAGGAGAAGAAGATGGATGTGGCAGAAATGAGAATGCTTAGGTGGATGTCTGGGGAGACAAGAGAGGATCAGATAAAATATGACTACATAAGGGGGTCAACAAAGATGGTGGAAATATCAAACAAAGTGCAGGAAGGGAGGCTAGGATGGTATGGACAGGTGAGGAGAGATGAGGACCACGTTAGGAGACATACTATGGAGATGGAGGTTCAAGGAAGAAGAAGAAGAGGGAGACCAAGAAAGAGATGAAGGGACTGTGTGAGAGGAGACTTAAAGGAGAAGGGGATTGATGAGACAGAAGCGCAGAATAGAAAAAGATGGAAACGGCTCATCCGCAACGGCGACTCCATTTAAAAATGGGAACCAGCTGGGAAGAAGAAGATATATATATATATATATATATATATATATATATATATATATATATATATATATATATATATATATATATATATATATATATATATATGTGTGTGTGTGTGTGTGTGTGTGTGTGTGTGTTTGTGATTGTTTGTATGTCTGTGTATATGGATACAACCACAACGTAACCTAAACGAAGTAAGATTTTGTTGTAGAGCTTCACAGTCTTTTTATATCCTTTGCAACATTCCATTTATGTTGATACAGATTATAATATACCCTAATCCAATAGCGCATACTTTTATTTTGTATTTGCACAGTAATAACATGGACCATTTTTTTTTCTTTTTTTTTTGGCCGATGCGTTAGTTTATGTTGATAACAATAATGAGATATTCTACATTAAAAATCAAGATGAAATTACATCTGATGCATCTCTGTTGCGGAATGAGACATTTCCCAAACAGTTTGACTCTCAGAAAGTAATTCCACTTAATGCAAAGAGATAAATATTCTATAAAACTTTGGATGTATATTTATGATGATAAAGTAGAACAAAGATGTGATTAAATCATTAAAAATTCAAAGTTCTCAATAATAAAACTTCAAAAACATTCCTCCAAAATCTTTTGGTAATTCTCCTTTGCCCTGCCTGGTTTAAATGTTTACCCTCTGGAATATACATAATGAAGATACAATAAAAGCAATGGTGATTTTCTTTACCCTCCATGACTAATGTCTTTCTTTTTACTTCATACTTTGATCCAGATTCAACAATTTAGTACGGCCTTTTTTCCTTGTTCTTGTCATCGACCTCTCAAGTCCACTATATCTTTCCTATTCTTCCAGGATTTAGGTTTTTCCTTTTGTTTATCTTTAACAAATTGTATACAATGATATCCAATAACAAAATATTATTCTATTTTCTTATAATTCATCACATCATCTCTATTAAACGAAATTCTTCTTATCAGTAAAAGGAAAATAGAGGATTTCTTGAATTATTATATGTTTAGAATTTAAGTTCTTCATCCTTAATGTAGTAGAGAGAGAGAGAGAGAGAGAGAGAGAGAGAGAGAGAGAGAGAGAGAGAGAGAGAGAGAGAGAGAGAGAGAGAGAGAGAGAAAGTTGTTCGGGCATTCCCACTTGAACTGCTATATGTTGGTGTATTTGGTAATGTTAAAAAGAAAGTAAAAAAAAAAAGAACCTGAGATACGAGAGTTGAGAATTTGTATTTTGAAGTATAGGATTCGCTTCATATAGGCCCAGAGACCTCGGTTGGCAAGGGAATATCATAGGTTTGATTACTATGAAGAGGAAGGCTTCCCTTTATTGGAAGTAAGAAGCAGAAAGGATTACTAGAAACTCTTTTTAATACAGAACATTTTGTTTATACAATGGACAATAGCGTGTTTATGAGTGGCAATCGAACAAAACACCCTTCCGAAAGCCATCATATTAAATATGTCCAATAAACTAAGTATATTACCTCAGACAATGCGCATATTAACTTAAATTTCCCGTACGAGATCGTGTCGAATACAGAAGACTAATCAGCACTTGTATCTTAAAACATATGTCAAATTTTATCGTTCTATGATACCCGATAACATTCTGAAATGTAATTCCCTTTAGTCAGTTTGCGAGTAATTCATAATGGTAGGACGTGAATCTGCCAAATATGAAAATATCACAAAAAGGAGAGAGTCCAAGCATCTATAACATGAATCTCAGAAATGTAATATCAAAGTAAAAACATTTTGATGTAAACTTATTAATAATGAATACTGGATAAAATATTACGGAGTAAAAAGTTGAAAAAATCGAATGCAATATCCCGTTCAAACCAACTTCATCGTCAAGAAGTCAGTCACTGAACATCCCTTCTGTGATGAAATTGTGCCTGGAAAGAGATCATGACAGGAGCCCAGAGATTTCAAAACAAGTTTGTGTTCTTTTTTAAAGAGAACAGACCATTAGGTTTTAAATAATGGAAAAAAAATGATGCAAATGTGTTTATGTTGGACATATTTATAAAAGTGTCTATTTCTATATATCAGATCTATTTAACGTTGTTACTGATCTTGAAATATTTCATACGAATTTATTCCTGACTTCTCTAAAATAGTTCAATTATTTCCTTAATTATTTTCTTCACTACACTACTTACTTTATCGATGCCCCAGGCCTTGTATCATCCTAGTTTTCCAACTAGGGTTGTA
>NC_090747.1:40856830-40869330 GCF_036898095.1 Palaemon carinicauda | reverse complement strand
TTTATTTTATGATTGATCTCTGAAATTGTAATATGAAGCAAATAAATCATAAAAAATATTGTATAATCATATTGATCAACCATGATTAGAACACTTTACAAGATTCTTCGTCATCTTTGATATCATTCGAAAGGAACACTCTATCTCTCTCTCTCTCTCCTCTCTCTCTCTCTCTCTCTCTCTCTCTCTCTCTCTCTCTCAGGGAATAAAAGACTCAACCATAATAGGACCATCTTCCGAGGCATCGTTGTGTTGTAATAATGACGGATTTTTTTCAGTCAGAGATATTCCTATATATTATTCTTTTATCAATTTATCTATCTATAAAAATTGGAAACTTGAAATAATTAGTTTAAGAAATTACAAGATCAATCGGTTATATAGTGTGACTTGATACTGTTTTGATGTTCATAAATGGGAAAGTACATAAATCTATTTACATTTGAATTATTAGAAGTATTTCATGTCTCGGAAGCATACTCTTGTTTTATGAAATCTTTATTACATAAGTAATATTATAAAACTTATTGCATCATAACTTTTCAATGTAAGGATTTTTTTTTTAATATTCTATTTCGTATCAAAGGGAAGGAAAAAAACAGTTACATCTCTTACTATATACATTTTATAACAAAACATTTACCTTGCAAACACCCTTCTTTCATTTTATCTTATGAAAATTCATAGTTTACAAAATGAAACAAGAAAAGTCTTTTATATATAGATGAATGCTTTTTAAAGAACAATTTAAAATGAAGGTTAGATCCTTTCGGAGTCATGTTTATGCTGTAGATATTTAGTAATTAGATAAATTTTCAGTAATAAATATGAAAATAGATGGAAAATATTAATCTTACGTATTACAGAGCCTTATAGTTATCAAACGATAAATTTTTTATCTAAAAGTAAAATACAAGATAAATGGATTTAGAATTTCATACAACATCCCTGATCTTTTTAAAAAAATTTATTAGGTAAAAACTTGTTAAAAAATATATAAGATCATTTAACTTGTAACCGTCACTAAATTTTATCAGCCGTGTTGATTCAACAATGCCATATTATCGTAATCTTTTATATATATATATATATATATATATATATATATATGTGTGTATACATATATATGTATGCATATTTTTCAATGTATATTCTAAACTACATATAAATATCGATAATATTTCTTTCCAAAAGCAATTGTGAATACATCTAAACTCTCATTTCATGATAAAATCAATATATAAACAAAATCTTCATATATACCATTTAGTCCTTTAAGAGTTTATATATGAAAGATCTGATTTCATGTTGTTTCTGTTTTTCTAAATATTTTATTTCAAGTGTTCACTATATTTCGTATAGTTCATTTATTTCCTTACTTACGTTCCTGACTGTACTATTTTTCCCCGGTGGAACCCTTGAGCTTGTAATATCTCGCTTTTCCTAATACGGCTGAAGATTAACTAGTAATCATTTATATATATATATATATATATATATATATATATATATATATATACATATATATATATATATATATATATATATATATATACATACATATATATATATATATATATATATATATATATATATATATATATATATATATACATACATATATATATATATATATATATATATATATATATGTATGTATATATATATATATATATATATATATATATATATATATATATATATATATATATATATATATATATATATATATATATATATATATATATATATATATACATATAAATAAGTTTATATATATATGTGTGTGTGTACATACATATATATATATATATATATATATATATATATATATATATATATATATATATATATATATATATATATATATATACATATATATATATATATATATATATATATATATATATATATCAATCATCTCATATGTATAATAACGCAAAGGTAACCAGTTACATTTCGCCAGTCGTTCCTATCTTGAGCTTTTAGATCAATAATTTTCCATTCACCACCTTCCACTTCACGCTGCTTATAGGCCTGGTTCTTTCAACTCTTCTAGTGCCTTATTGAGCCCAATTGAAAGTTTGCTGAACTAATATCTTTTGGAAAATGCGAAGAACATGGCCAAACCGTCTTCATGTACCCATCACAATGATCTCATCTACACAGGGCTGCTCCAGCAATTTCTCTTATAGTTTCATAATTGATACTCTCATTGTTTTTTGTTTCCAATATTTTTCTGTGGGCTTTTATTCAAATTTACGAAATCTGTTGGATATTGTTTTTTTGTCATACCACGAGTCATGTCCATAGAGTAACTCTAATCCCCCTAAATTGATTTATTGCCTGATTTTTATGTGTAATTTCTTGCGATTTGACTTCCAAGTTATACTTAACCTAGACAATGTGTGATTTTTTTTTTTAATCCGTCATTAAACTCAAATTCTAATGATCCTCTATTAGAGAACATGGTTCCTGAATATCTAAATGATTCCACCTTATTTATGCTTTTTCCTTCCAATTATATTTCATCTTCCATTGCATATTCCGTTATCTTCATCTCTGTCCTTCTTCTATTTATCTTGAGCCCAACCTCCAGTGATATTTCAGGCATTAGGGTAAGGAAGCATTGTAAGTCCTGTTGGGTTCTTCTAATAAGGTTGGCCTTATCAGCATTCCCTATGTCAGCTAATTTCCTGTTATCTATCCAGTCCTTATAATTCACCATCACCTTCAACTATTCACTGCTTTACAAAAACTCTGAGGAAGAGGAACAACATAATAGTCCGGACATTCCCTTTAAGTAGTCCACTGTTCATTGGAAATTCATCTGACAGGACTCCACTAACATTAACTTTGATCTTGCTTTCCTCAAGAACAGACTTAATCAAATTAGCATATTTAAGATGAACTCTATAACAACGCAAGACTCTCCACAAAAATGGCCGGTGATATAAACGATATATTAAGCAAAAATATCCTTCGCCGAAAAAGGGTACATAAACAATGAGGTGTTGTGTATGACATGCGGCAAATAAAATAATAGTCCAGAATGCCCGTTAGCATTAAGCGTTTATGAACACCAACTTACTGACACGTAACTCTCCAACTCTCTACCTCCAATAAAAACACTTTCATTAGGAACAATTCATTGACATGAGGCAAATGATATAAGGCAAAATTCCCTTCGCTAGGAAAAGAAAGAAGAAAAAGAAGAATACGAAAAAAATAGTTATTGACATCCGCCAGATAATGCAATCACTAAAATTTCCATTCTCCAAATAAGATACAAAATAATTTATTTTCATCCCGTAAATAGAATAATAATGAAAAATAACATTTACCTAGCAACATAAAAAAAAGCCAGTTATTGACCTGCAGCAAATTATAAAAGTCAAATATTCCTTCTCCTAAAAATGTAAGCAAAAAAATCCGCGACTAAAAGACCACTACAGAAAGTTGAATTTCTTTCTTCATTACTCAGTAGAAAACCAAGAAAACTTAAAGTAATTGTAAAGCGGGATGTTAGATTAGTTGTATGTAATTTGAATATAATTAAATATTCATAAAAGTACTTTTGAAAATAGGCATGTCCATGAGTTGTCTTATACCAGGATTAATATAATTACAGCTCAAGTCTTTAAATGTATATTAACTAGAAGGAGAATAGTATCCTGGAAAATTAATTTTGATGTAAGGATCCAATAGATGATTGGAATGACATTTAGGATGTAGAAAAGAATTGTATAGAAAACACAGGAAAAGAGGAAAGTTTGAAGAAAAATCTACTATTAAGACAATGAAATATTGAAAATAAATGCTAGCAAATACTTTTCGAAAGGCATTTAAACCTGCTATTTTTGCTGGTAACAGTGACAGGAATTCATGGACTAGAAGTAAATTGGTCAAATCTGACGACCCAAAACACATTTCCAAGCCCGCCATCACCACACCCTTCGGTACATACACCTTCAAAAACTCATGTTTTGGACTTTGTAATGCTGGGGCCAAATTTCAACGTCTCATGGATGGCATATTAGTGGACCTCCCCTTTTCTGTATGTTACTTGGACAACATATTTTGTTCCCTTCCTCAAAAGAGGAACACCTCCGTCACTTGACCATCGTGTTCAACCACCGACAACAAAACGGCCTTGTAGTCCGGTACGACAAGTGTACCTTAGGCGCCAACGAAGTGTTGTTGTTATGGGACTACATCACTCCTGAAGAAGTCCATCCCCTCCCTGAGAAAGTAGCAGCTGTTCAGAACTTCTCCACACACTCGAACGTCAAAACACCGCAGGAATTCTTACGCATGATCAACTATTATCGCCGTTTTCTACCTGCCATTGCTGCCACTCTTGCTCCCTTCTACGCCTCCCTCAAGGGCAGGCCAAGAGACCTGAAGTGGTGTCCCCTTCAAGAGTCAGCCTTTTACAATGCAAAGAATGCCCTATGAACAACTGCTGCTCTCGTTTTTCCCGTCCCATATGCCCCTCTCCTTCTCTCTTCCAATGCCAACGATATCACTATTGGTACAGTACTGGAACAGGTGGTCAACGGCTTACCCCGCCCACTGTCCTTCTTCAGCAGGAAACTGTCCAAGGCAGAATAAGGTTATTCTACCTTCGATCGCGAATTGCTAGCGGTGAACTTGGTTCTCCGTCACTTTCGCCATTTCTTAGAAGGTACGCCCTTTATCATTTGCACAGAACACAAGCCTCTGGTGCATGCCTTCACTCAACAGTCTGATGTCTGGTCTACCCGTCTACGCCATCATCTCTCCGCCAAGGCTGAATACAATTGCACCCCTCAACACATCCTTGACAAAATGAATCCCGTTGCCGATGCCCTGTCAAGAAACACATTGGCCACCGTTCAACTGTGATTGGATTACAATGCCCCTTGTGCCGTTCTACAGCACAGCTGCTGAAGACTAAGTTCATTTGGCAAAGCATTACTAAGGATGCTAATTATTGGGTCCGCGCCTGTAATTCTTGCCAAACTTCTAAAGTACATCAACACATGGATTCAGGAGTGGGCACCTTTCCTCAACTCCAGCCCCGTTTCACCCACATTCACTTTGACGTTGTAGACCCCCTACCCACATCACAAGGACACTGTTATCTATTTACCGTAATCGACTGCTACACTCGTTGGCTTGAAGCCATTCCCATGGAAACTGAAACGTCACCCTTATGTATATCTGCCTTACTCCCAGAATGGGTAGCAAGATTTGGTATCCTTGAGCATATTACTTCAGAAAGTGGTACCGCTTTCACCTCTCAATTGTGGACATCATTACTGAATCTGCTGGGCATCACCCTACATCAGACAACTGCCTAAAACCCCGCTGCCAATGGAATGATTGAACGATTTCATCGCACCCTCAAAGCAGCAAGGACTCGAACTGGTTTACTCAGTTTCCCTGAGTCCTCCTGGGACTAAGGATCACTCCTAAAGATGCCCTAGACGTCTCGGCAGCTGAAATGGTGTATGGCGACACGTTGGTCGTCCCTGCCGAATTTTCTCCTTATGCAACCTCCTCCGACGATCTCCACCGCATACGTCATGTCGTGGAAAAATCTACTCCATGCAGCCAGATATACAAGCTCCCAGCGAAGCATCACATACCGACAGATATTCACTCTGCAATGTACTCTTCCTACACAACGACGCTAGCAAGCCACCGCTAACGCCTCATTATACGGGCCCTTTTCTTGTGATCCGACACAACCAGAAAGCATTCCTACTAAACATTCGTGGCAAAGAAGACTGGGCCTCCATTGATCATCTAAAACCTGTTTATCTTCTGCCAGATGACCCACCTACAGTTTGCCTCTCCAGATCAGGGTGCCCTATGTAACATGTACAGTATGTAATTTTTAAGATGGGAGCCATGTATCACCTGTGTGTCAGATGATAGTACATAGTAATGACATTTCTCTTTTTTGTATACATTATCCTCTGGATCTTCACTCTCCCCTGGCACTGACAGCAACTTGTATTAACCTGTGTGCCTATTTCATTGTTAACTGTTAACAGAACCGGTTGCCACTTTGACAAGAAATAGCATGTTTGTATTTTGTGACCTTCTTACCGGGACCTAGTGTGTATATATACTCGATGTGTCTGTAATAAAGTTCTCAATTGCATTCATCTCGCCATTGAGTCACAACCTACTCTTGGCCCGTCACAATATCATTAGTAATTGCTTTAAAGGAAAAAAAGTGCTTAAAATGACATATTTGGTCTCTGATAGTTATATTTTGAACGTATGTGAAGAACGATAGAATCTTAATTTTATTCCTCTTTTATAATATATATACTGTATATATATATGTATATATATATATTATATATATATATATATATATATATATATATATATATATATATATATATATATATATATATATATATATATATATATATATATATATATATATTTATATATCAATAAATATATATATATATATATATATATATATATATATATATATATATATATATATATATATATATATATATATGTGTGTGTGTGTGTGTGTGCGTGTGTTTGTGTGTGTGTGTATGATGAATTGGAAGCAAGAAGAAAAAATATGTTATTTATCTAGATTTATATTACAATCAGTACAAGACATAAGCAAAAATGTTCTTAATCAATATCAAGAAAAGCTTTCAGAAAAGAACATAATCTTAATAAAGAAAAGAGAAATTGGATATGACAGTAAAATTAAAGAGAGATGAAATGAAATTATAGGAAATATTCAAAACAATAAACAAACTAAGAACCCAAGACATTTGTAAACACAATCACACCAAAACTGAGGAAGCACTAAAGAAAAGAAGAATAATGAAACGTATTATTATTATTATTATTATTATTATTATTATTATTATTATCATTGTTGTTGTTAATAAGGTATACACCTAGTTGGAAAAACGAGATGCTCTACGCCCAAGGGCTCCAACATGGAAAATAGCCTTGTGAGGAAAGGAAATAAGGAAATGAATAAGCTATAAGAGACGTGATGAACAATTAAAATAAAATATTTCAAGAACAGTAACAACTTTAAAATAAATGTGCCATATATTAACTATAAAAACCTAAAATAACATGATGAAGAAAAAACATATAGAATAGTGTGCCCGAGTGGACCCTCAAACAAGGGAACTCTATCCCAAGACCGTTGATGGCCAATGTGCTAGGCTATGGCACTACCCAAGACTAAAAAACAGTAGTTTGATTTTGGAGTGTCAAGCTAGAAGAGCTGCTTACCATAGCTAAAGAGTCTCTTCTACCCTTACCAATAGGAAAGTAGCCAATAAACAACTAGAGTGCAGTTGTTAACCCCTTGAGTGAAAAAGAATAGTTTTGCAATCACAGTGTTGTCAGGCGCATGAGGACAGAAGAGCATGTGGAAAGAATAGGCCAAAATATTCGATGTGTGTAGTGCAAGGAGAAATTATCCGTAACCAGAGAGATGGTGGGATCCAATGTTGTACTTTCTGGTCAGTCAAAGACCTGATATCTTTCTAGAGGCAGTAAGACTTAGAATAGGGCACGAACACACGTTTGCTTTAAAGTATATAAATGAAAATATTTTCCTCAATAGAGATGAGGTGATAAAAATTGTAGAGGATTTCTATGTGGTGCCATACATGAGTGATATAAGAAAGACCTTCACCATTAGTAATAATGAAACGCATGAGCCGGTACCAAACGTAATAATAGGAAGTTTTAAAAGGCTTGAAAAGACGCAAATCAAAAAGAGAAGATGGCATAACAATTAATTTGATAATGGATGGAAGAGATTCCATAGTATTAAGACTAACTGAACTGTAAATCAAATATCTGCCATAATGCTCTATACCTAGAGCTTAGAAAAATTATCATTATACTAATTCACAAAATGTGAACCGCAATAAACCTCAAAAATTACCGTCCGACAAGTTTACTCTGCGTAATATATAAAAAAATCTTAATGATCATACTAGGTAGTGTAAGAAGTCTTTAAAAGTGGCAGTCAACAATTGGCCATATCTATTATATTAAACAGCTAATTGAAAAATTCACAGAGTATGACAAACCCCTATGTATGGCTTTTATAGATTATGAGATAGCTCCTGATTCTATCAAAAGTTCATCATTAACGAAAGCAAGCCTCTCAAAGAAAAGGAATAGATTAATGTTATGTTAGAACACTAGAAAATATCTTCACAGAAATACAGCAATCTTAATAATACGTAAAGATAGTGAGAAAATTAAGATTGAGAGAGTAGTTGGACAGAAAGACCCCATCTCTCCTGAATTATTCAGAACGTGCCTAAAAAAAGTTTACAAAAATCAAGACTCGGAAAATGTAAGGATTAACAATAATGGAACATATCTCAACAACTTAACATTTGTAAATGACATAGATCTGTTAAATGAGTCAATGAGGAATTGCAAAAGACTATAGACCATTTGAATAGAGAAAGCATAAATGTAGGACTCACAATGAATATGAGTAAAACTAAGATATATTCTATATAAATAATGGTTATGGAGGATACACTAAATATTTTTAATGAATATAAAAGCTAAGGAGAGACAATATGTGTTTCCCCAGAATTTGACACCGAAATTGAAATAAGAAGCGATTTATATCGATGACTGAATGAAAGTTCGTAGGTTTTTTATTAGATATTCATTGATGTCTACTTATATGAAATGTAGATTGTTTCTAGAAATCATAAACGGTTGTAGTCTCCTTCAGGATTTATGATAATTTTGCAACCCTGCACATGTCAGTGCAAAGGTCGTTACTATAAAGGGTTTTAGTCTGGGGGACCGATGGCCCAGGAGTTAAATCATCTGGTAGTCATTTGGAATCGAATCCCGTATACCTGAATATGACAGGTACATTTTCATACAGTACATGCAATCTGACGAAAGGAAGGTGTTCGTGTATGAATTACATAACATAATTCACTCCTGAATGTTAAAGGTTAGTGTGGCTGAATGTTTATTTTTTATCAAACACATTCTCTCTCTCTCTCTCTCTCTCTCTCTCTCTCTCTCTCTCTCTCTCTCTCTCTCTCTCTCTCTCTCTCTCTCTCTCTCTCTCTCTCTAGTACTGTGAATCCTAAGAAAATAAAGAAAATGCATATGTAAAAATTTCTTCTCTCTTCCTTATGTTGACTATCTAGGAACGGCATAAAGGTTCAAAAGAAAGTACATTAAATATTTCAAACGTCGAGTGTTGATATATCAAACTTTAAAAGCAAGAATATATTTTTTTTTCAGAATAACTTATTTATTAGATCCCTGCGAAGAAGCGACAGGTTGGTAGAAAACTCCATATTTTTCGAAGAATGATTAAAATGTTTATCCTGAGCAGTAATGATATGAGGGAGAGAGAGAGAGAGAGAGAGAGAGAGAGAGAGAGAGAGAGAGAGAGAGAGAGAGAGAGAGAGAGAGAGAGAGAGAGAGAGAGTTTCTCCCTACAGGTTATATAATTTGATTATGAATCCAGCCAGTTCACCAGCTGTCAATCAATCAAAATCCCTTAATCCCTTCTGCATTGCATTGTGCATTCTCCTTCATTCGCTTTGTTTGACATTCGGTGTCACGATGGGCACTTGCTAATTTCCCAAAGTCACACAACTAAGAGAAATAGGATTTTAACCTAACTTCCACCATCAATACAGTCTATCAAAGTGAATGAGCAGAAGATTAGCATGTATGTCTATTTGTTATTTCATGCAATAATTCTACTTTTCCTTTAGTGAAGACATATTTTGGTAATAATCAGATTATATAAAATCTTCGTAAATAGTGATAATATTCGTCTCTTAGGTTTCTTTAAATCATATCATTATACCTCTTTCAAGTCGTAATTTTCAGAGAGACATCACCTCAAAGGAACGTATACCTCGAAAATGGGGGAACATTCATTTTTAGACACATAAGAATATCTATGTAAAGAAATATTTGAATAATCTCTTTTCTTTGTAAGTGGTTTTAAGATGGTGACTGCTTTTGAAGAACAAAATACAGCAAACGGCCATACTGCCCTCAGATTGTATTTGTAGTAAAATGAATCAATGACACAAGGATAACAGAAAATAGAAGGCAAGATGAAAAGTTGGGGAAGACGAAAGGATCGACCAGTAAACAAACACGATAAATCTGTCTGGAATACTTATTAATTGACTATAAGAATGAAGAGAGTATGTCATCATTAAATTATAAAATGTTAACGAATATAATAAATAATACATTTCGCCCATAGATTACCTCATTCGTCCAAAATTTTATATCTCTCTGTTTAAATTATTAGGCAGCTAATATCATTGTAGAGCAACAGGAAAAAAATATTTATAATAAAAAGAATAAATCTAATTTATTTGTGGAAAAAGGTTACCTGAAGTGTTTTAGGTTTTCGTGTTAAAATAATGCTAATTTTATCTCATTGCCAATACTTTCCCCTTTCCCAAATATACCTCATTATTAAAATGATTACGTGGAATGTGTTAAACATGGTCCTAAACATTTTCATTGATTATTCAAGTAATTTACTCTTTAATGCAGTAATTTTGAAAATTTAAAAAATTCATATTGATTTTATTACACTTGGCAAAGGCTATAAATATTTACGCATTTTTTTTTTTTTTAAGTTTCAAAATTAAATGTGATGGATTCTGATAAGAAAGTAACAAAATTATAAGGGATTTTTTCAGGTATTACATTTATTTCCCCCATATGATTATAACAAACAACCTGAATCCTTGGGTTTTTAATTTTACCTCGTAATCTTACTCTATAATTTTGTTAAAAAAAGAAAATTTTCTGTTCTCCGATAAATTTGATTTTTCATTATACTTATCCAGATAACTTAACCTTTTCAATATTTAGTTAGTTTCAATTGTGTACCACTAGAAATGATAAAAATAATTATACATATATTTATCTAGATAAAATTATTACAGCCCACAATCTCTAAGGTTGCAAAAGTCATAACAAAAATTCTTCCTGCAAAAGCCTCTGGTGAGTCCCACCTGCAGCAAATCACTAAAGGCGAAGACGTGGGTAAGAATTGTCCTCAAGTACCAGCGCCGTTTTTCTCTCTGCGAGTTACCCTCAGGACCAGAGTATTATACTGGATCACGAAAGAGAGTGAATGCATCAGTCCAAAAATATGTGAAAAAAAAAGCCAACATTCGGACGGAATTCTGATTCATAACAGGAGTGTTCTAAGAAATGAGTAGCATCTTAGCTAGATGCTCTTTTGAAGGATATTTTACCTTTTCTCTGAATTGGACCATTATAACTTCAGATTATGTTCACTCTCATTAATAATTTCATCGATGATGGAAGAAGTAATACAAATATCTTTTTAATTTTTCTATATCAGTATTAATCAGTTGATTTATCTTTACACGTGGAAAAGCTTTAAACGTAACAATCATTAGGTTTTATTCAATATTCTGTTCAAATGTTCATTCTCAATACACATTATTCAAATCATATAACAATGTATATTGAAATGATATTATAGATAAATATTACAGAGATTCAGAGCACAGGTGTCAGAAACATGGGATATTTGTTACGTTAGCATTTGTACTTTATATAATACAGGGACAGACAAATATATGATGTAAAATACAGATGGAAAAGTTACCATTTTAATAATATTATGTAGAAAATCAAAGAAAAATTATAAAAAAGAAATGAAAAAACAAGTTCCAGAAAGTAAATGGCGTTAGCTTCTAAAGTTAATCATCTGATTATGTGAGTCAGACTTATTATAATCATTTTAAAAAACTTTGATAATGCTTCATCTTAAGTATGAGAAAAATACAAAGGATTGGAGAGAAGAGCGAGGATATTCAGTTTTTAATTATCATTCAATAAGGATACATGAATTTATTGTCGATACTGAAATAGACATTTCATTTCCTGCTAAGAAGAACAATTGGTCTTGATTTAGAGACACTTCAGATAAGACTCTAGTTGTTGAACACATTCAGCCCATGTTATGATAATGTCAAAGATAATGTAATTAAATACATAGGATAGGATGTTCGTTAAACTTTCCTTACTTTTGCCAGAATTTCCATAAAAAGATATCCGCAGGGAGTGAAGAGTGACGGAATTGGGAATCTCCTGAAAATATCTCAGCAAGAATTCATAGAGGTTTGATATTCTCTTAACTCTCTTTAAGCTCATAACGTAACATTAACTCTGTATCAAATCAGATGTCCGTTCGTCTATTTGTATAGATTTCAAATCCTGTCAAAAATATATTGACACGTGAGAGTTTTATTACCCGCGTTTAAAGGTGCCTTGACACTGATGTAATAACTAATATTTTTCTTTTTTCCAACTCTTACGCGTGTACAATCCTTTGATCATAAAAAGAAATAAAAAAAAATCATACGCTGATTTACTACCCTGCAGCGATTTGCGCCAGGTTTGAATTTTCCATCATCTTTGGAATGCCGGAAGCC
>NC_090747.1:40839330-40849330 GCF_036898095.1 Palaemon carinicauda | reverse complement strand
CTCTCTCTCTCTCTCTCTCTGTTAGGATAAAGATATATGAAATGAATATGGTTATAATCATGAGTTCCACTAGTATTTACTGGTAGGCTATAGTTTATATTCTCAGCCTGCCTTCCTGTACCTTGATTTTAGTCATCCTCATCACAACACCCATCTTGATCTGGAGACACAATGTTCAAGTCGTCCTTCTTATCATTGTCTAAGGCTTCTAAATCCTCTCTCTCTGGGATAAAGCATTCAGGGAATTGCTCCACTTCAAACCAAACCTGTTTGTAATGATTATCAACCAACTACCAGCTATTTTCTTATGAGGGGTGCTGCTCTACATGAGTTTGGTTTGCTCTTGTGCACCTGTTAGAAACAAATAAGGCACGCTTAATGCGAGGACTAAGCTTGTATTTGCAAGGTTTTATTCAGTTTCCCTTTGGATCATATGTCTTTATAAACTTCTAATAACTCTATTCATCAAGCTAGAGTTTTCTTCTATCCTCAGCTCCGTAGATTGTGGCTGAGAACCTCTGAAGAGCTTCTTTCGTCGTGCTAGAAACAGTAGAGTTCACAACTATTACTATGAAAGTCTTCTGATAGTCAGCCTGCTTTTCTATAGTTTGCAGATGCCTGACCTTCCCTCTCCTGACAAACGTGGATGTATAGTCTTATCCCGTGAAGGCATGGAAAGTTGGCAACAATTCACCAAGATCTGATCCTAGTCTCTTTCGTATTGCAGACAGGCTGAGGTAATGACGATTGTTCTTTGCATCTGTTCCAGTATCCATCCAATATGTTGTTGACTGAAATATGTTGCAATGTGGCAATAATATTACCGCAATATCTGTGTCGGATGCCCTGACCACTATCCGTCCAAACTCATGATCAGCTGATGAGAAATGCAGACAAATCTTTGTGTTCGCCTCCTCGTAATTTTTATTTAATCCATCCGCTTTGGATGGAACTTGTAACATTCCCATTGGACATCTAGGAAGACTTCATGATCCACAAAAAAAAGTTAGCATATGAAGAATCTTGGTATTCATTGGCAAGAAATTGAGGTAGGAGATTTTTGAAGGACTTAGACTTTAGATGATTATTTAGATTTCCTGGCATTATTCTCTGCTCTGACCCTGTGATGATGAAGGTTCTGTTTTCAGATTCTCACTTGTCGCTTTAAATGTCCTTTATTGAAGGCTGTGGATGATCATCAAAGGCTATGTGAATGCGTTTGGCTGAAGTTAAACTCTAGGTAAGAATACTTCTGGCTAACCCTCTATAAGTAGGGGCAAATTTTGTGGCAAGCTATGTAATAGGAACTGCCCATATATGATGTCAGCACTGACTTCTTTTGGCTGCCGTTCAAGAACTTTAACATTACTCTACAATATATTAAAGAGGGCACTCGCATTGGTCTTTGCCATTACTTCTTCATGACTGGAAATGAATTGAGGTACTGGGATCAATGGATACTGGAGAATATGCTGCATGTCAAGTCTCCCCTTGGGGGACAGTACAAGGAGACGTCCTTTCAGGTCACGGGATCCGTTGAGCAATGAAACTTTTGTTCTTTGGCTGACAATTGCATGCACAGGTATCTACAAAGTTTTTGAGCTTTTTGTTTAATATTTGACTTTCAAACATATTTGAATCACTCACGCAAGCATGGATGAATTACTTGGTTGGTACATTGAGGAGACTTTCTAGGATGTTATCATTTTACCTTTTCCTGGGGAAATATTGTACAATACCTCTGAAGCTCTCCGAATATTAAATTAATTGTTCATTCTAAGATTTCTTTGAAGATTTTCTGAAGACCCTCATTATCATGTTGAATTTGTCTTGGCCTATGTTCTGTAGTGACATCTTCTTTGCTAATGAATCCTGTCATCTCTTGCAGCTGACCAATAAGCGATGCTTGGGTAGTCTTTGTTACCATAAATCTGCAGCGAGAATAACAGTCATTATTGAAAGGGGATTCCTGTCAGTCAAGATGCAGTGTCGGCATTGATAGTTTCTTCCAGTGTCAAATATTCAGGAATTCTGCTAAAATCATGTTCTGTCTTTTGCACTGTGAATAAATCTCGATTAAGTGTATCCAAGCCTGTGATGAAAAACCAAAGTTTCTGAGCAAAAAAAAATATCATACTGTCTGGATGCAACTGTAAGGTCTTGAAAATTTGCATGAGGACCACGAATATTGCAATACATAAGACAACATTGCGGATATTTAGGATGTACTGGTCACGGATTTCGCTCAATGTCTCCACACAGCATAGAAATAATAGTAATAAAAACGAGACACCATACTTAAAAACTAAATTAAGTAAAAAAAACACCAACAATATTTACAGAATTATAAATAGAGTGATTGATCAAACCTACAAACTAAAGTAAAAAGTCAGAAAAACGGTCCACATGGAGGATCCGATATTCGATGCAAGGCTAAATATCCTTTAGGTAGCCACTACAACTGACTGGAGGACATTTAGATAAGAAAAGACAACCTTTTGATAAACCACCAGTCATCCAAGAGGAAGAGAAAGAAAATGAGATAGAAAAATGTGCCCGAGTGTACCCTCAAGCAAGAGAACTCTAATCCAAGACAGTGGAAGACCATGGTACAGAGGCTTTGGCACTACCCAAGACTAGAGAACAATGGTTTAATTTTGGAGTATCCTTCTCCTAGAAGAGGTGCTTACCATAGCTAAAGAGACTCTTTTACCCTTACCAATAGGAAAGTACACTGAACAATGTAGTAGAGTAATTAACCCCTTGGGTGAAGAAGTGTTTAGTAATCTCAATGTTGTTAGGTGTATGAGGTAAGGCGAGAATATGTAAAGAATTGGCCAGACTATTGGGTGCATGTGTAGGCAAAGAAACAATAAGCCGTAACCAGAGAGAGGTATCCAATACATTACTGTCTGGTCAGTCAAAGTTCCAATAACTCTCTAGTGGTAGTATCTCAATGATCGGCTGGTTCCCTAGCCAACCTACTACCTATATATATATATATATATATATATATATATATATATATATATATATATATATATATATATATATATATATATATATATATATATATATGTGTGTGTGTGTGTGTGTGTGTGTGCTTGTGTGTGTGTTCGTGTGTGTGTCTTTGTGCGTGTGTGTGTGTGTGTGGGTTAGAGTGCGTGCTTGTTTTTTTTTACAGTAATTCTGTAATTTTGTAATTTACTCACATACATGAGACGTTCTTTTTTATAAAGTTTAAACCTGAATATTGAAATCATTGCTCCCTTCAGTAGAAATTGACATAGAAAATTAGATTTTTTTGTTTGGAATATATTATAAATTGTAAGTTATATGCATATTTTAAGACTCAGATCTCGCTTTCACCCATTACCCACCAGTGATCTCATACGGGATCACTTAGAAAACACAAATTTCCTAATTATCTGTCAATATTTATACATATCTAACCTTTTTGCCATAACTACTTGGTATATTTCTCTAATATTCTAATAAGGTTTTCTAATTTTTCACAGAAAATTTAACGAAACATAAGTTGAAAATTATCAGAATTTGACCAGGGAGAAGAGTCAATATAAAATTTTAAAAAAAAGTCATTCTAAACTACAATTAGAAGATAATAGCAGATGGTATATGTTGAAGTAACATGCATTAAACATTTCAATGCTTAAAAAACAATAATCAATATAGTATAAAGAGAATAGAACACTATAAAAGTTGCCGATCTCATATGAGATCATTGGGAGGAAGTGATTACAAATTAGAAAGGTCCCAACGTGTTTACTGTTGAACCATCAGATTGTCAGTGAAGAAGTAACTGATGATACAACAGGAGAAAATGTTGCTAATCATTCAGAAATTAGAGTGAAAACAAAGCAAGTACCAAATAGAAAAAGAAAACTATGTAATTCTGTACAAACATGGCATTGCAAGACATCGGAATACACAAAAGTTCATGATCCCAGTAAGGCCTATGAAAATAACTTGATGAACATGAAAGAACCATTGAAGGGCTCAACTCCTGTTGAAGTATTTGAACATTTTGTTTTCAGAAGAAATAGTATAACTCATGATCAAAAAAAGTGTTTGATATGATACAGAATGTAAGAACAGGCCCACAACTACAATTAGCTCAGATAACATCAAATTATTCGTCGGAGTGTTACTTATATCTGGTTATAATAAGATTCCTGCAGAAACACAATACTGGTCAAACGATGAAGATTTGGGCCTACAAATCTTGAAAAAAATACAATGTTTAGGTCAATATTCCAAGAAATGAAAAGCATTCTACATTTCTGTGACAATAATGAAGCCGAAAATAATAAAAATGATGGAGGATTCAAAGTAAGAAAACTAATTGCTGCTGCGCAAAAATCTTTTGTGAAGTTTGATATTTTTGAAGAACACCTTGCTGTTGATGAAATGATAGTCAAATATTATGGTCATAACGCTCTGAAACAATTCATTAGGGGTAAGGCAATTCAGTTTTGGGCATTATATGATGATTGCTATAATTTGGATCTATATTGTGGCAAGAGCTCTTCTGAAGACAAACACGCAGACTTACTGCTTGGATCAAAAGTTATATTGAACATACTAGATGTCGTAAAGGAACCACATTCATATAGCTTCTTCTTTGATAACTTATTTACCGATATGAGTACCTGGTTCATCTCCGCGATCTCCGCTATGAAGCAACTGGAACTGTGCGGGAGAACATGCCAATGATATACCCTTTGATGGAAGCAAAAGAATTTAAAAAGCAGAAAAGAGGAACATACAGCTTTACCTTGACACCAATGAAGAAATTATTATTGTAAGATGGCTTGATAATACATGCGTTACTATTGGAATTATTTATGATACAGTGGAACCTCTTCAAAAAGTGCAACTTTGGCTGAAGGAATAAAAATCAAAGGATTTAGTTCCTCAATCTCATGTGTTAAAGAAAATTATAGTGCATACATGGGAGGTGTAGATTTGTATGATTGGTGGATCAGTAAATATGCAACAACAATCAGAGCTAAAAAAATGGTATTGGCCTATCTTCATTGGAATTGTGGACATGGTAGTTGTCAATGTCCATATATGACATAGATAGCGACGATGAAAAACCATCCAAGGATATTAATTTGGTTGCATTTAGAAGAGCAATTTGTCGATCCTATTTTAAAATTCCTACGAACAGGAAACAACTAGGTAAAAAGTGCAACTGTTCAGCACCTTATCAAATCTCTCACAATGTTTGCTTTGATGGCAAAGGACACATTATAATGAAATGAAGTGAACAAAGGCGATGCCAGGACATATTGTTCGAAATGCACAGTCACTCTATACATAACCTATTTCTCTTCTTATCATAAGTGCAATGGCTGGAGATAAAAGAAGATATAAAATTTGATCAAGTATGCAGTCATAATATGTGTAAACTGTTTCTCTTTATAATATTATAAAGGCCAAAAATTTCCAGCATTAGTTCATATTACTTATTTTTTTATTGCTAGCTTTTTCCTTTGAAAATAGAAATAAATTTTTTGATTTATGTATATTTTTTTGGTATTGTCTTTTTTTTTTTTTTTGGCTTTGAAAAATGAGTGCTTATAGTTATACAGAATTCTTCATCTATCCATTTTGAGATACACTGGGGTTATTGCAACTGTATCCTCCCAGTGATCTCTCACCCAATATCTTGCTTATTTCTACTCAAATCGTTATTTTGACTATTCCAATGTGTTTCTAAATCAATTTTATGCTCAAAATCAAAGTTTCCTAAAAAAAAATTCTTGTTAATAGAATCATGGGAGGTAGTAGTTGAAGATATATCAAAAAGCTGTTTTTTTCACAATTAATGTACTTTTGTTGGTAAATCGCGAGATTATATGCAAGTTTTTTTTTTTTTTTTTTTTTTTTTTTTTTTTTTTTTTTTTTTTTTTTTTTTTTGACAAGATTCAAGCCAAACGAGACTGAGAGAGCAGAACGTGAGACAGCAATCTACCCCCCATGAGATCCTCTAGGTAAGCTTCCAAAAGACAGCTTATGTTTCCACAGTCTTGTCTATAGAGAATACACTTCACAGAAAATCCTCCTTTTGTAAATTTTATTTGCAAGAACATAGACATTTCTTATGTTTAACTAGATAGTATAGATTGTCATCAAATTTAATGTTTTCATAAGGTAATAAAGCATCACATGTATGTTAAGGATTTTTCTGACACAAGAACATTAATTTTGGAAGAAAAGTAGATATATATTATAGACAATTTGTGACCCTTCTAGGAAGCACAACCTCTGGAATGACCTCAGAATTCTTCATTTTCTTTCTCTCCTTCTCCTTTTTCTCCCTTTAGTCAGATTAAAGATTTCTTTCGGAATTTTGAAGTTGCTCTTTAGATGAAGTGTGCCAAGGATGCAAGAAGACGTCAAGAAAAAAAGAAATATACTTTCATTCGAAATTTCTTTTCAACAGTATTTTTACACTTTTATAATAATATTTTCTGGAAGATTATCTTTATGTTAATCTAATGTAGAGTACTTTATTGATATTTTTTTTCTCTCTATGAAACATAAAATGTAAAGGGAATTTCTTATATAGATAACAGAATTGGCATCAAATTTTGGTAAGAGGTGAAAAGATAGTATAATTATCAAGACACATACAAAAACAGGAACATACACACCCACTACAAATATAATTTCACACACCCAAATCAATAAACAATTTCATAAAAGACGTGCGATTAAAAGAATTAAAATAGTAAGTTGTATAAACAATTGGATGGGATGGCTATGGGTTCCCTTCTGGGACCCACTTTTGCTAACATTTTTATGTGCTCCCTGGAGGAGACCATGCTCGAAAATTGCCCTTTGAGATACCATCCACTGTTTTATGTCAGATATGTTGATGACACCTTCGCTTTATTCAGAAATGAATTCTGTGCGGACTCCTTCGTGGATTTTGCCAATTCGCAGCACAATAATATAAAGTTCACAATAGAAAAGGAGGAAAGAAATAAATTACATTTTTTAGATGTGTTATTATCTAGAGAGAAAAGGTTTTAATACCACGGTTTTTATAAAATTGACTTTTACTGGATTAGGTTCGAATTTTTATAGCTCTTGTTTTTATAATTTTAAATTGAACTATATTTTTATTCTTGTCCACAGAGCATTCCTTCTTACTTCTAGTTGGGAATATTTTCATACAGAAGTACTTTATTTATGTGATTATTTTAAGAAAAACTGTTTTCCGACTAAATAATTTTTTAAGCATCTCAACAAATTATCAAATGATAAATTGGCTCAGACTTCAAAAATAACAACCGTACCTAAACTTAAATTTTATGCAAGTTTCACTTTTATTGATGATAATTCATTCAGACAGAAGTTTACAAAATTCATACAACACCATTTTCCAGTTGTTGTAGTAAACTTAATTCCCAAGAATCCTCTCACAGTTGGCTCAGTTTTTCACTTTAAGGATCGATTGTGTCCTTTGATGTCCTCTGGTGTAGTGTATCGATATATTTGCCAAATGCGTAACTCTGGGACCTACATAGGATCTACCAAGAGGTTATTGAAGGTCAGAATTGACTCTAATAGAGGTGTTAGTTTTCGAACAGGTTGCAGAATATCCAACCCAGAACATTCAAATATTCGCAATCATACTAAAATGTGCAAAATAAATATTGACAATAATGATTTTAGCATTATAGGACAGGTATCTAATAACCATGACTTGCCTATTCTGGAGTCAATTTTGATTAAAACTCTGGTTCCATCGTTAAACACCCAAGCTTCCTCCACTCAATTATACTTGTCATAGCTTTTTTTGTTTTGTTTTGTAATTGTTGATACCATTCAGTTTTTATTGGCGCTTCTGAGAGGTTGGTTCCACTTCTGTTTTTATGCATATTTTTACTTGGAATTTTTGTCTTTTTTTTTTTTTTACTAATTTTTACTATTTATATTTGTATATTTTCATTACTGTTTCTTTATGTTACAAATGTACTTCTCATTTTTTAGCCCTGGAAGATGGGATAATGGCGATCACGAAACGTCGGGATATATAATAAATGGAATTTTAGAACTGCCTATTTCCCTGTCCAATTTGAGAAATGTATATATGTATATACATGCATATATATTTAGACATATATATATGTATATATATATATATATATATATATATATATATATATATATATATATATATATATATATATATATATATATATATATATATAAACATAGATATAGATATATATCCTGTATATATATATATATATATATATATATATATATATATATATATATATATATATATATATATATATGTGTGTGTGTATATATATATATATATATATATATATATATATATATATATATATATATATATATATATTTATCATCACCATCATCCTTTCCTATGCATATTGACTCAGAGAATCACTGTTAGATTTCGTCACTCGTCTTTATCTTGAGCATTCAATTCAATACTTCTCCCTTCATCATCTTCTACTTCACACTTCATTGTCCTCAGCCATTTAGCTCTAGGTCTTTCAGTTCTTCCAGTGCCTGTTGCAGCCCATATGAACGTTAGTTGTACTAATATCTCTTGAGTAGTGAGAAGAGCATGCCCAATCCATATCCAATTACCCTTCATCTTGATTTCATCCACATATGCAATCGAATAATCTCTCATATAGTTTTATTTGCGATCCTGTCCTGTCATTCAACTCCCAATATCCTTCTGATGGCTTTGATCTCAAATCTACTAAACCTATTGGAGATTATTTCATTTCCATAGTATGATTCATGTGTATATATTAACACTGATCTCATTAACCTGATATATAGTCTCATTTTCATATGTAATTTCAGGTGATTTTATTTCCAAATTTTACTTAACTTAGCCGTTGTCTGATTAGTTATTTTCAATCTTTCACTGAAGGCTAATTCACTGCTTATCACCAATCTATTCTGATACTTTTCCACCATCTCAGAATTCTATGCATTACAAAATGTATGGTGAGGATAATCATCATGGGTGACAACACATTCCCTTGGAGTACTCCGCTGTTCACTGGAAATAGGTTTGAAAGGACTCAATCTACTTTAAATTTGCACTTGTATGCTCATGAATCGATTCAATTAAATTTCTCTTTTTAAGAAGAATTACATTATAATGCAGGGCTCGCCACAAAATTAGCTGATGCACAATATCTATGACTTTATCATAGTCCAAAAAGACCATCAAAATCGGGTTTATGTATTCTACACATTGCTGTACCACATGTCCTGACATTAAAATCTGTTCAATACAACTTCTAATTTTTCTAATTTCTGCTTGTTCATCTATCAACTTTTCATTAATCATTCTCTCAAGTCTCTTTAGAATAAACTTGTTATTGATTTTCATGGCAACTGACGTAAGTGTTATGCGTCTGTAATTATTGCAATCATACTAAAGTAGAGACCAAAGAAACCTCCTTAGATTCATAGAGATTTTCGTGTTGGTGACCAATTTCTTGATTTTGTCAAATGTACCTTTTACATGGATATTCTCTTTTTGATCTCCTATTGTTATTTTCCATTACTTGTAACAGTTCATCCTAAATAATTAAAACTATTCGTTTGTTTGATTTTTTTAGCATTGATACTTATATCTGTTGTTGGGATGATTTCATTATTAGTCATGTTATAACCTTCATTTCCTTGATATTTATTGGTAAAGTATTCCCCCTGCTTTATATGTCTAAAGTAACGATTGAAGCTTGAAGTTTATCCTAGGAGTGTACAACCAGTTCTGTATTGTCTGTATATCTGATATTATTAATATTGACTCCTCCAGCACTAATTCCTTCATATTTCTGAGATCTCTCAGTATCGTTTCACTTCATATATAGCGAGATCAGGGGATAGGACACACCCCTGTCGTACACCTCTATTGATGTACTGAGTCTTTTCTTCTACAATTTCTGTTTTCACTGAGGCC
>NC_090747.1:40833667-40836330 GCF_036898095.1 Palaemon carinicauda | reverse complement strand
TTTGTATATATTATGCTTGTATCTTTGCTCTTCCCTCGGACTAAAACGAACATGAAAATTCATGTCTGGTTTTTCCTCTGTGATATTGTCTGTCTTGTGAACTTGTTATGTCCTGTTGCCTTGAGGTTTTGTATATAAGGAGAGTGTTCCACAATAATATAACTCAGTCGTTTCCAATCTGCCTTTGAGTTCACACCCTTAATCCCCGGCGCCCGCTCACATTGGTGACCCCGGAAGTCGACTCGCTCCCACTGCCTTCCACCCCCACCTCCCTCGCCCCTCCATCGTTGGTACTATGACGGAGACTACATCAATTGCCGCCGCGGCCGCCCCATTGAAACTTTCACCGTTCGCCACCGGAGAGGCGTTTGCTTGGTTTCAACGCGCTGAAGTCCACTTTCGTATCAGGGGCGTGACTCGCTCAACCACCAAAGCGGATTATGTTCTCGCGGCGATACCCGAGGACACCTTCCCAGAAATATCCGACTGGCTTTGTGAACAAGGAGACACCCCAATAGCGTATGACGCCCTCAAATCATACCTTCTGCAGCAGTACTCGCCGTCGCCAGCCGCCCGTATAGCAAAGCTTTTTCCGCTCTCGCAACAACCGTTGGGGGACCAAAGGGCTTCGCTTGCCCTCAGGGAAATGACCAGTATCGCTCGCCTTCAACCTGCCGCAGACGGCTCTCCTCGTGAGGTGAACCTACTCCGTGCCCTTTGGATACGCCGTTTACCTGAACATGTACGCGCTGCCATACCCGATGTCGATAGTTTACCCATAAAGGACTTGATGACAAAAGCCGACGCCCTTATGGACAGCCACTTCAAGACCTCCATCAACGCCTCCACCCCTGACGACGAGGATGCCTATTCAACGTCAACCGAAGCTGATATGAATGCCGTAGAACATACACGCCTACCCCGTGACGTGCCGAAGCGGCGACACAGCCGCCCACCACCCACCAATCGCTCGCGCCCCAACGAACGACTTCTACAACCACTTACTACCTCCCATCCGCCGCAGTTTTGCTACTACCACTTCAGATTCGGGACAACCGTGAAGAAATATGCCAAAGATTGTCAGTGGGCAAAAAACGTGTAAGCAGGCCATCGCTTGTGGCGGTGGCCTCCCATGTTTCTAATCTGTTCTTTTTACAGGATGCAGGAACGGGCGTGCGATTTTTGGTAGACACGGGTGCTTGTCGTTCTCTTTTGCCAAGGAAACTCTTCAAGGCACAACGTAGTCTGTCTACATCTGCCGACGTCCGCTTGGTAGCTGCCGACGGATCTGCGATACCCACCTACGGTTACGAGAGCCTCACATTATCGTTCGGAAATGGTAAATTCAATTGGAAGTTTCTCGTTGCTGACGTCACAATGCCAATACTCGGTGCAGATTTCCTCTCTCATTTCCACCTTCTGGTCGATGTTGCCCACTGACGATTGGTCAACGCAGACTCGTACTTGTCGACACCTCTTCAACCCACCCCCTCTAACCTCGCTCTCCACATTAGCGCACCCACGGATGCCTACGCCCACCTCCTCACGTCGTACCCGGAAGTTTTCCGTCCAGAACTTCGCCAAACGCCCACGGTTCCTGCCAAGCACGGTATTTATCACCATATCAAGACGACGGGACCCCCAGTCTTCGCAAAATTCAGACGTCTGGCACCGGAATGATTGGCAGCCGCCAAACAGACGTTCGCCGAAATGGAGAAAATGGGCCTTTGCCAAAAGGCCTCCAGCCCATGGTCGTCACCCTTACACATCGTTCTGAAGAAAGACGGCTCCCTCCGTCCGTGCGGGGATTACAGGCGCCTGAACATGCAAACAGAACCGGATCACTACCCCCTCCCAAACATTGCCGATGTAACCTCCTACATGCACAAAGCGTAGGTTTTCTCTACGCTCGACCTCTTGAAGGGGTATTATCAGGTGCCTATGAACCCAGAAGATATCCCCAAGACCGCCATCACCACTCCGTTTGTCACATACACATTCAATTACTCCTGTTTTGGCCTTCGTAATGCTGGGGTAACGTTTCAACGTCTCATGGATGGCATCTTAGGGGACCTCCCTTTCTTTGTATGTTATGTGGACGACATACTTGTTTTCTCCTTCGTCACCTGCGCATCGTGCTCGACCGCCTGCAACAAAACGGCCTTGTAGTTCGGTACGACAAGTGTACCTTTGGCGCCAACGAAGTGTCGTTCTTAGGGCACCTTATCACTCCTGAAGGAGTCCATCCCCTCCCTGAGAAGGTAGCAGCCGTTCAGAATTTCCCCGCGCCCTCGACCGTCAAAGCTCTGCAGGAATTCTTGGGCATGATCAACTATTATCACCATTTTCTGCCAGCCATTGCCGCCACTCTTGCTTCCCTCTACGCCTCCCTCAAGGGCAAGCCAAAGGACCTGAAGTGGGGTCCCCTTCAAGAAGCAGCCTTCTGAAATGCAAAGAAGGCCCTATCAACTGCTGTGGCTCTCACTTTTCCTATCCCACACGCCCCTCTCCTTCTCTCCACCGATGCCAGCGACGTCGCTATTGGTGCAGTACTCGAGCAGGTGGTCAAAGGCTCACCCCGCCCATTGGCCTTCTTCAGCAGAAAACTGTCCAAGGCAGAATCGGGTTATTCTACCTTCGATCGAGAATTGCTGGCGGTGCAC
>NC_090747.1:40818667-40826167 GCF_036898095.1 Palaemon carinicauda | reverse complement strand
TGTGTGTGTGTGTGTGTGTGTCTTTGTGTGTGTGGGTGTGTGTGTGTTTTCTGTGTCAGTGTGTCTGTGTTTGGGCTCTGTTTGCCTTAAATATTATATTTTAGGTTTTTAATGTAGCTTATTATCTTAATTTTTGTTTTATATTGCCAAATATATTTTAAGAATGAGAAACAAATATATTCCAAAGCTCATTTTTTCTTAATGAGAAAATAATCTCTTATATTCTACACAATCACTTTCCCTCATCACCATATTTCTATATCATAGCCTCGGCATCTACCACAATGGTTTGCCTTTTCGTCTATTAAATTACTGTTTCCTCTTCCACAGTTCCTTTCATCTGCGATCATCAGATCAATACCCATTTAGCGGCTACCGATAATCTCTCCAAAATTAACAGATATCATAAATGATTGATGGATATTGGGAGGTACCTACCTCGTTCTGGAGCTGAGGAATTCACCTGCTATATATTCAAAGTTTACTGTTGGCACGTTGATAGTCTTACTTTTTTGCATTAGTTTTCCGTGAACCAAAAATTATTAACTATTTAAAAATAACGAACCTTATTTCTTTTAAGGGAAAATAATAACTTTTTGTGCTTGCGAATGGACGTATAAGATATAATTGAAGGATAGCTACTTCTTACAAGGTAATTATGAACTTCCAATTTTATATATGTGTGAAAATCTTATTAAAAACAGCCTGGCAAACCAGAAATTGGAAGACGTTGAGTAGATGTACCTTGCTGATTCAAGCTAGTTGCAACTTAATCTCATCACCCAAAGAATGATCAAATAAAACGATCACCAAACTTTGGACCCGCCTGGATGTAGTGCTTTAACGAATGATTATGTACACACATTTAAAGTAAAAGACGTAATGCATTTGGTCATGAATATACATATCATCTCCGAAAATTATAATAACAAAGATTGGAATGTTGTCAAAAAGATCTGAGCAATGGAAGAGTGACCCTATTATTATTATTATTATTATTATTATTATTATTATTATTATTATTATTATTATTATTATTATTATTATTATTATTGATGTTGTAACTTATATTAAACAAGTAAATTTCTTTGTAAGGCTTATATCATACTAATTCCTGACTGAAAGGATTAGGTAATTCTAAAGACATGAAACAATCATGTGCAAATCACAGTTTATTATTTGCATTAGTGAACTGTTGTTGCTATAGAATACTATAAATTTCGACACCTTGCACAAGGTGCTATATGCTCCTTCAATTTTACAGCAGATAAACAAATTTTTTGGATGTACTTTATTGGTGTGTATGTATATTAAACATTAAATGGGTGCTTACTCCTGCGTTAAGAGGTGAAAATAAATACCTGAGTACTGCAGCTGTTGTCAGGTTTATCAACCTCAGAGCCATATTGCCAAGAAAATTACTCCCGCGCGCATGTGATCGACAAGTGACTCACGCAATAGGAGTCAAAGAAGCTAGCTCTCCTTTATACAATCAGTTCCTACAAGACACCATGATGGGTGGGTGCTCTGTCCCGCTCTCTGCATAGAATTTTGCACAGCAGAAGGAAATTTGTGATTTAGGGAGATTTCGACTCTGCGATGTGGTGACCGTCGGACTTTTTACATGCGTGGAAATCTCCCTATGATTTGGTCTACCATATATAACGTGATATTGTGATATGTTACTCTTGTGTTTCTTTTCATTTTGAAAGTGATATATTTCAGATATAACCTTAGCATGGCTGGGTGAGGCAAAAATCTAACTGATGAAAAGCTGGTTGACCTCATGAACCCAACTGGTGTATCATCACTTATGGGTACTGACATTGAAGATGATGTAGAACCAATGGGTGATTTAGATAGTGAACCTGATGATGAATTACAAATAGAACTACTCTATTACAGTGATAATTACATAGAGTAGCCTACCTTCCTACGTTAGAACCTAAAGGTGATGTCATTGAAGAATTTGAAGAACCTCCCCCAAAGAAAAAAAAGAGAAAGATGTACACATCCACAACTTCCAAAATGCGTATCCTTGCCACTGTTGCTGTCAGCCCTGCCACCACCTCTGCTGCTGCCAGATCTGCCAATATCTATGCTGCTGCCACCCCTGTAATGCGTGGAAGACGAGGCTACACGGTTGAAGTTCCACCTGTAGTAGACTTCAACAAAACATCAATTTCCTCGAGAAGTAATTTCAAGTTGAAGTGCAATTACGGAAGAGGCTTGCAATGAATGTAATGACATTATTCACTCCAGAGACAGCTCATGAGGAACGACACACTCTGGGAGTAGAGGAGACTTCTAGGCTCTTTATTACAGATGCAATTGTGCAGAAATGTATCACCTGAACAAATAAACATATAGACCTTGTTTTATCAAAACAGAAAAAACAGTCAGGCACATATGCAAAAATAGAGCCAAAATGGATGTTAGCACTCCTGGGAGTGCTCATAGCCACAGTGCAGCAGCAGAACAATTTTTTTTTCTGTCCTTGAGATGTGAAGACAGGTGACTGGTTGTCCTATTTATAGAGCGGCAATGTCCAAGGGCATGTTAAAATTCCTCATAGCCTGCCTGAGGTATAATGACCCTGAAACTTGCATTGAGAGGCAGGAGCAGGACAAGTTTGCCCCTATAAAGAATGCATGGGAAGAATTCATCAAGAAGTGTACCCAGCACTATGTCCCCCAAGTAAACCTAACAGACGATGAGCAACTGCTGTGATTTAGAGGGAGGTGCCCATTCAGAATGTATATTCCTAATCAACCGCAAAGTATGGGATCAAGCTTGCCCTCATCTGTGGCGCAAGCACTTAATACATGCTTGGTGCCAAACCCTACTTTTGGAAGGGAGGGGGGCCGGGACAACACTGCCACGGGACTAAAATAAGCCTCGGATATTACTATATGAAATAACTAACCAGGCAGTATCATGGATCCTACAGCAATATCATCATCGACAACTGGTTAACATCAGTTCCCCTTACCGCCAACCTGCTGAAGAACTGTGGGATAACACTTGTTGGCACTATTCTAGCCAACAAGCCAGAAATTCCACCCGAGATCAAGGTTAAAGAAATCTCCATCTACCACTCAGGTATATTCTTGTTCACACCAGAAAGGATGCTTGTTTCCTATGTTTCAAAGACATCTCTGGTACTGAAGAAGATTGTCCGCCTTTTGTCATCGGCCTGTCCTAACAAATCGGACCGGAAGACCCGCCACTGCTGCGTCATGTATGACCTACTGAAGTGTCCTCTGGATCCATATTTATCTGTGGCCACTGTCTCTAAGAGGTAAGTTATTTTTTCATTGTTTCTTCATTTTGGGGTTATCCATATTGAAATAAGTGGCCATAAGCTCTGTAGAAAACATGAAAACAAAATAATAAAAAACCGTGAGGAAAAAAAAAATTATAGCCACTTTTTACGTGCCTTCCATACAGTTCCTAGTGGCAGCAATGGGCATTACATGATTGAGGCAAGAGTCCATCTATCAAGGAACAAGTGTGCAAGAGATGTCGCCAACTGCAGTATATTTTTTTGGGGGGGGTCTATTTTTTTTTCAAAATATATACTTTCCGTTCAGTTATTTTACCATTTTTTGCATTGGATTACTCCTTCAATATATATTATGAAATAAACGTGTTGTGAAGTTAAGCAGTTTTTTTTTTCCAAAAAAAAAAGTAAAATTCTGCTGGCGATGGGGTTAACATCCGTCATAAACAGCTATGTTGTTCGAGTGTTAACAGAGGTTTTACTGGACCGATTAGATATGGAAAATGAAAACCTCTAAATAAACCAGACTATGACAAAGTATATGGAAAGGTTCTGTCTTATTTCAATTACGCAACTTTTGTGAAACTTGGAAATGGGAGAACATGGAGAATTCAGCTGTTAGTTTGAGTCAACTGATATTTATATAAACAAACTCGTCGGTAGGATAATTGGGGCAGGAGTTTCTTATCTATTCGTTTTATTCATTAATATAAATTAATTTTAATGTTGGGAAAATTATTCAAATGCAAGTAATACCGATGAGCGAAAACAATATATCGAGAAAATTATAAAAAGTCTTGTAACATGACATATGCACATTCGTTCTTTTTCTTTCCCTACATTAAGGGGTTTCATGATACACTCTCTTCGATGCCTTCTATCAAAGATATCCTTTTCCACAAAGCCTCTCTTCTTCATATCATCTTTCACCTTACCTTGCCTTCTAATACTTTGCCTCCTCCTCGATATTCTCCCCATAACAGGTTCTCCTTAAACCCTCCTAAATCCCTTCCCAACGTCCATCTTAAGCACGTTTGATTTTATTTTATTTCATTTTATTTTTTTTTTGTTTTTTTTTTTTTTTTAATGCTTGAAGCTACTTTAAAATTCCACGTAACGTTGGTAAATTTCTATTTAAAGTCAAGTGGAATATATAAACATATTGTTTAGATAAGGTACATTTTTTCTCTCTCTCTCTCTCTTTGTATATATATATATATATATATATATATAATGGATAGTTTGTTGATTAGATTATCAGAATGAGTTAACCAGCTGGACAGAACACTTCCAAAGTATTCGAGGTTGCTTAAACACCCACAGAGAGTTCTACGTCAGAGCATCTTCAGACCATATACGTATCTCTCTCATTATATCGCTCGCGGGTTTCTAGATATTTAGAACTTTTGTCTTAAAGCCCATTATCTCCTTGATCAAATTCAGCACTTGTTAGGTCTTACTCTTTTTTCATAAGCAATTTTATTATTAGCTTAATTTCTGCGTATAGTTTATCCTAATTGAACATAAAAATTGAAGGGGACTTTCTTGCTGTGGTTCAGCTCGTCTAGGAATTGATGAGCCTTTCTTCTATGAGAAGTTTTCAACTCTAAAAATACCTAAACAAATCTCCGTAATCACAACCAGTTTAACGATTTGATTGAATTCAATGAATATAGAATAAATGCTGGCTAAAAAAAAAAAAAAAAAAAAAATCTGTGGAACTTCATTTTAAAGGATGTGTCGTGCTAAATTATTAAGCGTTACATATATTGAAATGGAAATTAACATATCGAAAACACTTCTCTATGAAGTGGTTTCAGGAATGAATTTGGTTCAGTCTTATTTCATTAAAAAATAGATAGCATAAAAAGAAATATACTAGAATAAAGAAGAAGAAAAATAAATTATATCAAAATGAGTATTAATAGCATTTTAGGTAAATAGTTACTGAATGCCTTTATTCGCTAAAGCAAAACAAAAAGTAAGTGGATATATTATATATGAGAAATTTTTTTTTTCTTTACATTGTAGGTAAAATATGAACATAGAAACAGAATATGAGAAAGCAGTATAATTTAGTTTTAACAGTTTTCAGCTGTCCATGCATAGGAATAGTTATAGTCTGTTTCTAACTGCCTCAAAATTTGGATGATAGAAACATTACCTGGAATGTGTCGAGGGATCGAAAAACAAAACCTCAGGGTATATTTGTTCAACGGTTCAGAAGCATAAAGGTGAAAGATGCAACAAAACAATTACACCCATAGTGGTCTTCCCATTGTAGCTGTTTGGGGCATTTGATAACATTTAATCATCAAGCATGAGGGGCGATCTATTTTGTAGATGACCTTACAATTTACAGCCAGATAATAAACCACAAAAGGTAACATCCTATTCTGATCCACAGAAAAGACCTTTCTGATGTAAATAACTTTTATGGCATGTTTATTCTGCTGATACTACCTATGCATCAAACTTTTGACAATTTTTTGATGCTCATACTTATTGCTTAGTCTTTCTCACTATCAGCAAACCAAAAATCGATGGAAATCTTTAAATCCCATTTAATTTGTTATTCTGAGTTATTATTATTGAAAAGTACTTGCAGGACCAGGATCCAAAACTGACGGGAGGTTTGCAATACTTATTATTATTATTATTATTATTATTATTATTATTATTATTATTATTATTATTATTATTATTATTATTATTATTATTATTATTATTATCGGAAGCTAAAGTACCTCCACGATCAAAGAATTATAATATACAGTAGAGATAGAAGTCTCGCATGTAATGTAAATCGAATATTTATTTATAAAGAGGAATGCCGTACCAAATATTTGATATGCTGAAAAGTTGAATAATTAAAGTGAAATAGAAGGTTACAGTCTAAATGAAGCTAAGGAAACTAACTGAAACCATTCTAATCTTTACATTTATCGTCTGTGAAAAATATTTAGTAGTAGAAAGCCCAAGGTTGATGGAGAAAAGTAAACCATTTAGTATTGAATATATATATATATATATATATATATTTATATGTGTATATATATATATATATATATATGTATATATATATATATATATATACATATACACACACATATATATATACATATATATATATGTATATATATATATATATATATATTTATATATATACATATAAATATATATATATATATATATATAAATATAAATATATATATATATATATATATATAATATATATATATATATATATATATCTATATATATATATATATATATATAGATAGATAGATAGATATATGTATATATATACATATATATACCTACATATATATATATATATATATATAGGAAAGGAAAGGTTACAGCTGCTGATATAAGCTTTAAAAATGTGATACACAGACGGAAGTAATTTTATGGATAGCTTCACTACTAAGCAAATTACGTAATTCACAATTTTCAGCATTAACGAGAGAGGGAGGTGCCAAGAGACCTGCTTTCATAGAACTTGATATATAATAAAGTAGATTTATTTAATAAAAAGAAAATCCTATTTTTTAATACTTTCTTAATAATATTTCTATTCACGATTATTCGAAGAAAATGCATAAAAGTAAACTAAACAATATTCCATTATTAAAAGAAAGACTATATGATCTGAAAATTTCGTCCTCAGTGATCTCATTTTAGTAAGACACGTTGTCTGCAAAGAGGATGAAAATGGTTAGCTGGATTTTCAGGATATCAGTTTTGACATGAAACTTTGTAACATCACAAAAGGCTCTCTGGGAATTATCCCAGAATCCATCTTGAAGAAAGATCTGCTCTTATTGTCTTACTCTCAGTATGGCAAGGATAGACTGACTGCATGAGCGACATTCTATTTGTATCGGAACAAGAACCTAATGTCCTGACACCTTCCCTAACACCTGCATAAAACAAAGTATCATATACAGTATGTTGGAAGTCTTCTTGAGATTCTTTAAGAAGGACCATCTCATCTCGTGTGTATATATATATATATATATATAAATATATATATATATATATATATGTATATATATATGTATATATATATATATATATATATAAATATATATATATATATATATATATGTATATATATATATATATATATAAACATACATATATATATGTATATATATATATATACATATATATATATATATATGTATATATATATATATATATATATTTAT
>NC_090747.1:40805511-40808011 GCF_036898095.1 Palaemon carinicauda | reverse complement strand
TACTTTCGTAAATAGGCAGAATCTATTGGCCGCTGTATGAACACTTATCACTCAACGTGCTTGAATGGTGAAGAGAAGACGTGTTTCCCGATTCATAAAATGTCTAACAGAATAGTACCATTTGCTGAACTGTTGGTGACTAATCACAGGGACACCCATAGACCAAAGGTCCAGTTAGCCATCGATTGTGGGTCAATTTTCATGTGTTCAGCTAACGCAATATGAAAATATTTGCACAGCTATTTTTAAAATAGAATTGAAATTTTTATGTTTTATATACGCCAGGTTATTTAAGGGATTGTCACAGTCCCAGTATTTTAAGGCTATAGGCAATGATCTCTCCAGTACTTTATGCAATGACCATGTAGATAACGTAAATGGAAAACCATTTTGCCTCAAGAAGAGAAAAAAAGAAAAAGAAAAATGGAGGATAAATGGAAAAGAAATAAAAATAATGAAAACTGGCAACATTACAAAGCAGCTAGAAATCGCTACAATTACCTTATCTTAGTTAAAAAAAAAAGGCCCTATTATAAAAAGTGTGCAATGAAAATGGCCCAAGGAAAATACATAAGAACCTAAAGAAACTATTAGGTCTAAAGACAGAAATAGTGTTGCCCGATATAACTAATGATCATAAATGCCTAGCAAATGGTTTTATTAATTATTTTGAGGAAAAAATAAATCAAATCTGCTCCAGTTTTCACAACACCAGCACAACAGAGCAAAAGGAATACATCAGCAACAGGTGTAAATAAGCTAAGGGGATTCAAAGAGTTAAGTTAGAGTGATTATATGAGAATAATAAAGAAAGTAAAAAAACCTACTGCGGAAATGATCCATTTCCAATTAATGATGTAAAAGATGCAGAAAATTTCACCAGACTACAAGAGACCTACCGAAACATGGTAAATATGAGTCTAACACAGGCAGTTTTCCCTGATTGTGAAAAAGTTGCGTGTATCAAGCCTGTGTATAAAGGAAAAGGTGATGCAGACAATTTAAGTTCATATAGGCCAATATCAAATCTGTCATATTTTTCGAAAATTATTGAAACGGCTGTACACGAACAAACCTGGAAATATCTGAAAAAATCTAATGTCATACCTGATGATCAATCTGCATACAGAGAAAATTACTCCACAGAAACAACAATATTAGCGATAAAAAATGACATAACAGAAATTATAACAAATGGCAAGTTGCATTCTTGTAATGCTTGATCTAAGCGCAGCATTTGATACTGTAGAACATACATATCTGATGGAAGACCTTAAAGCTATGGGCATCGTAGAACGAGCACACGACTGGTTTGTGAGTTATCTTGAAAAGCGCAAAGTTAAAGTAGTAATATCAAATGTTGAATCTGAGACAAGAAAACTAACCAAAGGGGTACCTCAAGGCAGTGTACTAGGTCCTCTCCTGTTTGAAATTTACACGATTGAACTGGCAAATATACTTGAAACTCACAGAGTTAAGTTTAAAATATACGCTGATGATACACAATTCTATTTCCCAATAGAATCAGTTGATAAAGCTAAAAGAAAGATACATGAAATAATGAATGACATTAAGGCTTGGATGTTAACAAAAAAGCTCAAGCTCAATGAAGACAAAAGTGAATGTATTATTTTTGGAAATGAAAAAGATATAAAAAGAATTGAATGCTTCCAAAGAATTGAAATAGGTCAATCGATCATTGACCTAAAGAAATCTGTCAGGAATCTTGGAGTAATCATGGATGATAGACTGACAATGAACGAACATATAAATAACATGGAAAGAAATTGTAACTATCATATTAGAAACATAGCATTTATTAGTAAATACTTAGATGAAAAATCTATGGCCATACTGATTTATCACCACATATTTTCAAGAATTCATTACTGCAACTCACTGTTCTATGGCTTACCAAATTATCAGCTGAAGAAAATTCAGAGAGTACAAAACAGAGCCGCCAGATTAATAAAAGGACTACACAATAGGGAAAGAATTACCCCTGCACTAATTAAGGTACACTGGCTACCGGTAAAAGCAAGAATTGAATACAAGCTACTCTTACTAACGTTTAAGATACTGAACCAAAATGAACCAAAATATATAAAAGAATGCCTGAATAAACTAGAACTAGGAACAAATGTTAACACAAGACACATGAGTGACAAACATAGGCTATCTGAACCAAGAACAAATAGTAAATTTGGTGAAAGGGCTTTTAGCTACACTATAATAAACTGCCAACTGAAATGAAGGACCTAAAGGGAGCAATTGAATTTAAGAAGAAACTAAAGACATTACTTTTCACAAGATCATATGATTTGGAAGATGCTACAATCAAAGAATTGTATAAGTTATAATGAAAATGTTTCGTTAGATGATTAATATGGACCCGCCCGAGAAGTAGTTCACTCGACTTCAGTGGAGGGTTGGATTTAAACCCAAAACAAGTAAGTAAAGTATTGACATTGTCTGTTGCCTGGTTGCAACACCACTAGTC
>NC_090747.1:40783011-40785511 GCF_036898095.1 Palaemon carinicauda | reverse complement strand
AATATCTTCACGGCAATCTATTTCAATGTCGAATTTATTATTTTCTTCTTCGCAAGAAATCATTGTTTATTTTCTTTAGGAGTTCAATGTTTTGAGTATTTCCTTCGATGTACAATTATAGATTATTAGTTGATGATAATAATTTTTCATAATATCCCAATAACTCAGGCCAAAAAATATTGTCGTTTCATATAGAGCAAAGCTTCACCCACCCATTAATCGAAAAAAATATCAAATATTCTTCCATGACAGATCCCTCATCATTATCCTGTTCATAAAAAAAAAAAAAAAAAAAAAAAAACAGATGAAAGAAGGAGTAGTGGAAAAGAAATAAAGTTCCACTGGATATTTAGAAACTAAACAGAAGTTTTAGACTAGTAAAAGTTACGCAGATTTTAGTTCAGTTCAAGAGGAAGAATCATTATAAATTATGTATGATTATAAGTTTATAGAATATATATATATATATATATATATATAAATATATATATATATATATATATATATATACACACACACATTGTAAGTAATTAGCATCGTCCTTATTCAAACCATTTCTTATCTCTTTCATTAAACATTTACGACGGATGAAATGGACATTTTGTTTTCACCATAAAGCCACAGTTTTATAGGCAGAAAAAATAACAATAAGATTTTTGTTGCTCAGACTATGATGTTTAGGAGTCTGTTCCACATGATGTATTCAATCTGACTCCTTAAATTTCTCTGAGTATGATTACCGTTCACATTTGTATGTTTATGCTTCTCTCTCTCTCTCTCTCTCTCTCTCTCTCTCTCTCTCTCTCTCTCTCTTTTTCCAGCAATAAGCAGTCAATAATAGCAAATATATTTGAAATCATATGAATGATTTATTAATATTTCCTCAAAGTGCAATAATTGTATATTATTATTATTATTATTATTATTATTATTATTACTATCCAAGCTACAACCCTAGTTGGAAAAGCAAGATGCTATAAGCCCAGGGGCTCCAACAGGGAAAAATAGCCCAGTGAGGAAAGGAAATAAGGAAATAAATAAATGGAGAGAACAAATTAACAATAAATCATTCTAAAATAAGAAACAACGTCAATACAGACATGTCATATAATAAACTATCAACAACATCAAAAACAAATATGTCATAAATAAACTATAAAAAGACTACGTCCGCCTGGTCAACAAAAAAGCATTTGCTCCAACTTTGAACTTTTGAAGTTCTACTGATTCAACCACCCGATTAGGAAGATCATTCCACAACTTGGTCACAGCTGGAATAAAACTTCTAGAGTACTGCGTAGTATTGAGCCTCGTGATGGAGAAGGCCTGGCTATTAGAATTAACTGCCTGCCTAGTATTACGAACAGGATAGAATTGTCCAGGGAGATCTGAATGTAAAGGATGGTCAGAGTTGTGAAAAATCTTATGCAACATGCATAATGAACTAATTGAACGACGGTGCCAGAGATTAATATCTAGATCAGGAATAAGAAATTTAATAGACCGTAAGTTTCTGTCCAACAAATTAAGATGAGAATCAGCAGCTGAAGACCAGATAGGAGAACAATACTCAAAACAAGGTAGAATGAAAGAATTAAAACACTTCTTCAGAATAGATTGATCACCGAAAATCTTGAAAGACTTTCTCAATAAGCCTATTTTTTGTGAAATTGAAGAAGACACAGACCTTATATGTTTCTCAAAAGTAAATTTACTGTCGAGAATCACACCTAAAATTTTGAAAGAGTCATACATATTTAAAGAAACATTATCAATACTGAGATCCGGATGTTGAGGAACCACCGTCCTTGACCTACTTACAATCATACTTTGAGTTTTGTTAGGATTCAACTTCATACCCCATAATTTGCACCATGCACTAATTCTAGCTAAATCTCTATTAAGGGATTCACCAACCCTAGATCTACATTCAGGGGATGGAATTGATGCAAACAGAGTAGCATCATCTGCATATGCAACAAGCCTGTTTTCTAGGCCAAACCACATGTCATGTGTATATAGTATAAAAAGTAATGGGCCAAGAACACTACCCTGTGGAACACCGGATATCACATTCCTATAATCACTATGGTGCCCATCAACAACAACTCTTTGAGATCTATTACTTAAAAAATCAATAATAATGCTAAGAAACGACCCACCCACTCCCAACTGTTTCAGTTTGAAAACAAGGGCCTCATGATTAACACGGTCAAAGGCCGCACTAAAATCAAGGCCAATCATACGAACTTCCCGACCATAATCAAGGGATTTCTGTACAGCATTGGAGATTGTAAGAAGGGCATCACATGCTCCAAGGCCTTTACGAAAACCAAATTGCAAACTAGGGAGTAGATGATTAGCTTCAGCAAACCTATTAAGACGTTTTGCCAGAAGACGTTCAAAAACTTTAGATAATATGGGAGTTATGGAAATTGGGCGGTAATCAGTGGGACTTGAGCTACCACAAACACATTTACATAGAGGAGTATTAGTTTTT
>NC_090747.1:40750511-40775511 GCF_036898095.1 Palaemon carinicauda | reverse complement strand
AATAATTATTAATATCAATAAGATTGTTAGCAACTTCCATAACCTGAGCTGTGGAAGGAGTTGCTTGAACCTCGGTGGGCATCTCAAATGCTGGTATGGTAGTTGACAATTCTGGAACTTCATTTATACTTAAATTTGGTCCTGAAAAAAGCAAGAATTTTGCAACTGGTTGTATGACACACATCTGGTGATTATGTCCGCAGGATTGTTTTTTCCTGAAATAAAGCTAAATTTTATAGGAACAGTTTCACACATTCTTTGTATATTATGAAGTCTGTTCACGACAAATGGAGAATGTTTATTTAATTTGTCCAATTTCAAGGCAGCAGAGTTCAGCCAATGTAAGGCACAGAGAGAATCAGTATATACGTAAATATTATTAACCTTTAAGGGTTTTAAGCAAGCAGATCCAGACAAATCTTTGTAAATCTCAAGAGCACACTCAACACTTAAATGTATTGCGTTAAGTTCCAGAGAGGGCATGGATTTACTCTTGAGTTGCTTATTTACAAGTCGGTTTTTGGCATGTATAAAGCTTAAGCGATTGGATTCAATATGCTGTAAATAGAGTACACAACCAAATATGTCCTTACTTGCATCTGAAAAAATATAAATATCATAATTGCCATCTCGTGGACCAACACACCTAGCAATTTTTAAAGGAGGAGCTCTGTTGGTTTGCCTGCAAGGATTAATCCATTCTCTCTGCAATTCTTGCGTTAATGGTTGATCCCAATGTAAATTCTTTTGACACTGTAATGGATGCATGAACAATCTACAGCGGTTAAACAATGGCATATTAAAACCAAAAAGGTCAAACTGTGACGCAATTGTTTGTAAAAGAGACCTTTTAGTATTAGCATTGGGATCAAGATTAATTGGTTTAGTGAAAATTTCGTCGGAACATCGGTCCCAGTTTAAACCAAACAACTTGTTACGTAAAGGCGTAGCTGCCTCGACTTCGCGGTCCACTTCATCCTGTAAAGTTGAGTCATTAGTTACAACCTGCTGAATGTCAAATTTATAGGGATTGAATATATTCGAAAGCTGTTTATACGACCACTCTAACTCCTCTGAAGTATTGGCAGTAATAGCCCCATTGTCCATATAAATCAGGGAATAGATAGATTTCTTTAAATCTGCTATTCGAAAATCCTCTGAAGGTTGTAACACAAGTATATAATATAATGAAATCATTAATAAAAAGGGACTACATCTAAGGCCAAAAGGTAATCTTACATTCTTAAAAGCCAATAAGGAAAAATCACCTTGATTCACATTTTTGTATCAAAAAAATAACAACTTGGACTGATCAGTTTCTGTTAAGGATAACATATTAAAGGCTTTCTTAAGGTCAAATATGAGTAACTTTTGGTCAAATCTAAGCTGTAAAAAGGAAGAGGACAATTTTTGGTTTAACGTAGGCCCTAAATACATGCACTGGTTATGTGACAAAGATATATTATTAGAAGAATCCCTAAGGGTGGACAAAAATACAATCCTACATTTGGTACTATCCCTATCCAGTTTAAAGATAGGCATGTGTGGTAAAAAAGAATGTTGAGGGTTCTCACTTTTAAACACCTCTAAATCATAAATGGGTTCAATTATGCCTGCCTTCAATTGCTCCTTAATTGTTTGGTCAACGAGCAGCAAACGTTCGGGATTCGTTTAAGTCTCTTGAGGTTAGACCTTAATATCAACTTAGATAGATTTTCATTCTTTGAAAGTAAATGAGAAACTTTCCCATTCCACAACAAGGGAACGATAATACGTCCATCAGACTCCCTACGACGAAGGGTTTTGATGGTAAATTCGACCAACTGGTTGTTAAGTTCAATACTTTCATCATTGTAGAAATTCTGATCGTATTTTAAGTAATAATTACATCAGACTCTAGAAGTTGATCAGTGGCCTGTTGCAGTGGTTTCTCCATAAGCATACCTCTTTCATTTATTACAGAAAATGAACAGTTTACCTCAAAGTTAGTATTAACGTCATCATCGGCAAAGATATCAACTTTAGAGTTCAGCAAAAAGGAATTACTCTGGATATGAATAGCAGAAATACACTCAAATGGGTTACTAACAGCCGAGGTTTGCATTCTCGTATCAGCTAAATTATCAATATTCTTAATCATTAAATCAATGCTACCAGACAGCAAAATACCTGCATGACACTCGGTATACATCGATGAATTTATTCCTCCAAAACTGTATCTGTACCTGCAATACAATAAGCGAAGTCTGTACCTAAAATGAGCTGAACATTATCAATTTCATGAGAAAATCTATTAAGGAATTGATCAGCTAATTTAACACCTTGTGCCTGAAATTTATCAACTAATCTACCAAGCAGAGGTAATTTCAATGCTACATTAATGTTTGGTACAACCAAGCAATAAATTATAAAGGATTTATCTCCGATCGTAACAGGAACTTCAACAATTTCAGTAAAATACTCCTTGTTACCATTAAACCCATTAACTGTTAGCTTTACCTTTGAGTTAATAATTTTAAGATTATTCTCCTCCGCCAATTTCTTAGTGACAAACGTGCTCTGCGAACCACTGTCCTTCAGTCCTCTGTAAGCAGTCCCCCCGACTTTAAATGAAAAGGTGGGTAAAATGGAATCACCATGACAAGTAGGAAGGACGGCAACACCGCTGCTTATTTGAGGAGAAGTTTCCACCTTGGATTTGCAGTTATTATTATTATTAGAGTTATTGCCTGGTGACAAACTCCTATCACACAGGTAAGTCATATGCCAGCTGTTACAATTTGAACAGCGTCTCTTGAATTTAAAATGGCACTTACCGGAAACATGATTAAACTGGCCGCATTTTACACATCCATTTTTAGATTTTAAAATATGCACTTTATCTGTAGGAGAGAGAAAATTAGGGCACTTATGAATAAAGTGAAATTTATCAGTATTTCCAACCGTAGAACACAAAGAACATTGAGGCGAAGACCTGTCTTTATCATATGTTACTGCTTCCGCAGCCATGCTGGTTCTCTCTTTACGAAGAGGGAGGGTTAATGTCTTGACAGGTGCAGCTTTACATTTCAAGCTTTCAACACCTTTCCCGTCACTTTCGTACCTTTCGCAAGCTGCAAAGAAATGTGAAATAATGTCATTTAAGGAAGGAGGAGTCTTTCCTGTAATATTAATAAGATGGCGCTGAAAGCGACCATTTAAGCCGTGCCAAGCAAAATATCTGACAAATTCATCCGCTCCAATGTTAAAAGTCTTGACTGCTTCGCATACTGATCGGAGGATGGAAATAAATGTGAAGGGGTCATCACTCTCTCTTAGACTTAACTCCGTAATTTTCCTAATTGCATTGTTTTTACAAACCTCCTTAGAAGCAAAGGCAGAAACCAATAGTTCTTTAGCATCTACATAACGCTGTTTATCAGCTTCCAGAGAACTTAATAAAGTCTTTGCTCGACCGTCTATCTGTTGCTTCAGCAATAAAAGTAAATCTCTGTCTGGATACTGAAATGCATTAGTTGTAACCTCAAACTCTGCTATAAATTTCAAGAAATCTTCTCCTTCTTTGCTTGTAAACTTAGGAAGAGGAGCTGTTGGCTGTTTCAGTAAACTGCGGGCCACGTCGGGAATATTATTAAAATCATTCTTACCCCTGGAAATCTCAAGTAATGGTAAACAATGCTCAATTTTGTCTAGATAATCCTGGCAACTTGTTAATTCCGGCTCTAACTCTGCTTCATCAGATATGTCAGGAAACTTCTTCAAGAGGATTTGATCATCTAGCTCTGACAACATGTTTCTATAATTAACAAGAACACCTTTTATAGCTAACTTTTCTTCTTGTGTAAGGGCAGGATAGGTGTCAGACCTATTGAATTGTTCGGTGACTTTTCTCCGAACGACTTTTCGTTGTCCGATCAGTACCTGTAAGTTAGCCATTATAACAAACGTATAACAAATGGAAAAGAATAAAATGTTAATTTTCTGAAAAGGAAAATTATATTTCAATAGAATATTAATATCCTGGAAAGGAAAATGCCAATGTCCTGCAAATAGAAATATGATAGACTATTGGGAGCCCCGTTCGTGGTCAATTCTCTACTGGATCATCTACACCATAATTAAGCACCTTTCATTGTGTTGCCCCACGTTGGGCGCCATAAGCAGAACACCATAAAAATCTATGATTTGAAATAAAGGTTGGAAGGAAAAATGTAATTATATATGATATTTATTACATAAATAAGCCTTTAAAATTACGTAGTAACGTAGTTACAAACAATTGGTTGGAGAACAAGGCAATTCATGTAGATCGTAGGGCGTTTCCTTCGTTCTGCTTCGCTCGCTGTCTGTAAAGAAATATTCAGGAAGATTAGAATCTAAAAGTCATGGTCATTTATGTAGAAGAATATACCCATCGGAATAATAACCCACTTAAAATTACCTTACAATTGAGCAACTGGGTTTACATTAGTATCAGGAAGGAAATAAAAGGGCCGATACACCGAAACCGAACACCATCCTGAAATGAACGGTAAACCTAATATAAATTTGCTCGGTCGTAATATGGGAGACAATCAGTCATAAATATAATCAATCGAAACATTAATGTATTAGACGATTCTCTTACCCAAGTGTTAACAACTTGAATTTATGAATAAGCAAGAGTTACTAGTCCGAGAGCTAAATCACCTGAAAGGACAAGAGAATACGATATATAAAACATATTGACCACAAAAAAACTATTACGAATCTTCATAAGATTAAAAATGACAGACAGGAAAAACTTGAATAGGCAACACAAGACAATGAGAGTTCGCAATGATAACCTCAAAAATAAGCCCTATATATTCTTGGTACTCACCATTGTCGAACCATGCACAAAGGCGTTGCAGATGGATTTTGGCAGATGTTCACAAGAGGGTGACGTAGACCAGGGATCCCAATAAAAGCCTTTAGCCTAAGAAAGGCATGTCGGACAAATCATAAATGTGGAAACCTTTCCAGGTGAGTGAGGTCTCTGTGTCTCTGTCTCTGACACTGTCGTACGGCCGGGCTGCCTCCCTCCTCGTCACCGTTTTCGCTCGAGTAAAGCATATGGAAGGAGGAGGAGTTAGCAAACTACCCATCTTTAAAGACTGGACGGCAGGAAAGACAGTTTGATGGTACCAAGAGTAGGGCAATTGAAATACCAAATTCTTAATAATTACTAGTCTTTCCTGTCGCCATGTGAAAATATGAAATGTCTTGTACAGTCCAGGGGCGAAGATGGGATTTTTTCAGAAATGAAAAAATTCCACCCTGAAACATATGTAACAGGACAATTGTAAGAAAAAATACATTTAAGAAATGTAAAAATAATCAAATTAGATACAAGAAAATACAAATACTGAATAAAGATTAAAGCATCTGTCTTGTCCTTTCTTGGCTTAATATAGCAGCCTTTCTTTTGTGCCTTAAGGACGAAGTAACAGAATTACTAACATCAGGAGTAGCTGAATTGGTACTTCCTGTGTTTTCTAGTATTGGAATATTATTATTTACATACAACCTTGATGTCTGGCCTGTTTTTCCCTTCTTAATAACAGCATGGGTAACTTCACCCAAATCATTCTTAAAAATTTCTAGAACTATGCCTAGAGGATAACTATTCCTTTTGGTATGTTCCTCCTTAATTAATACAACATCGCCAACCTTTAGTAATTTATGAGTAACGGGTCGATACCGCCCCTTTCTGTCAACTGCTTGCTGAATCAGAGTACCTAGAAATTCATTATGATAGGTCTCTATTAAAGTCTGCCTAATTTTACACAACTTTACATAATTCTGAGAAATAGCTTGATTATCAGGGTCAAATTCTGGATCTTCAACTGAAAGAGGTTGAAGATTAGGGATAAGGTTTAGAGAAGTCAATTCATAGCCTCGCACGAGCTGTTCCGGCGTTATTGGTTCGGGCACATTGTCAGTCTCAGCACGAACAGCTTCTTTGAAGGCTATAGGTCGTCGATTAATGAGATGCACAATATTACAGACAAGGAATTCAAAGTCTACATACGTCAATACAAAATTCTTAATTGCTCCAAACATTAATCTTTTGACCATTTTTACACAGACTTCTACTAATGATCCCAATTGACTGCAGCCTTTGAAATATTGCTGAAAGGAAAGGGGTTTTACATTATTTTCCTCAAAATATAATTGCGTCTGAGGGTCACTAATGAAGGAAGTTATGGTATTACCTCCTGCCACCAACTGAGTTCCAAGATCACTGATACAAAGTTGAGGAATCCCGTACTCAAAGCAGTGTAGCTGAAATGCTCTTAAAAATTCTGCAACATTCAAACTCCTGCAAATTTTGAGGTTAACTGCCCTAGACCAAGTACAGGTGATACATAGTAACCAAACCTTACGGGTCTCTTTTCCATCCTTCGTATTGAAGGGTCCTAGATAGTCCATAAATATGTTAGAAAAAGGAACCGTAGGAGGATCTGCTCTGAAGTCTCTGTAAAAGTTCTGATTTAACCATATATAACGATTATTAAACCTACGACAATGAACACATTGTTTAAGAGCCTTTTTCACAACTGAGAAATGTTTAGGGATGTAATAATGCTTTCTGAGCTCTGTTAATACAGAATAACATCCTGAATGTAATAATTTGAGGTGTGCATCCCAAATAATTAGTTTGGTCAAATGACTGTCTGGGTGCAATTATAAAGGGTAATTTCCACTTAAGCCATAATTCCATTTTTTGAATTTACTCTTAACTCTCAGAAGACCCTGTGAATCTAAAAATAAATTAAGTTGCGTTATAATAGGAGGAATGTCTTTTCTAGAATCAAGACCATGCTGTAGGTAAGAATATACCTCAGGATAATGCTTCCTTTGTTCAGTGTTTAACAAGTAATTTATAGCCTGGGCAAAGTAATTAGCGACTGGTGAGCAAGCAATTTTCGCTTTCAGCTTCCACTTGTGCACCACTAAGAAAATTCTGCGAAAAATCAATACAAGTTTCCTGAAATTGGAATAATTATTAATATCAATAAGATTGTTAGCAACTTCCATAACCTGAGCTGTGGAAGGAGTTGCTTGAACCTCGGTGGGCATCTCAAATGCTGGTATGGTAGTTGACAATTCTGGAACTTCATTTATACTTAAATTTGGTCCTGAAAAAAGCAAGAATTTTGCAACTGGTTGTATGACACACATCTGGTGATTATGTCCGCAGGATTGTTTTTTCCTGAAATAAAGCTAAATTTTATAGGAACAGTTTCACACATTCTTTGTATATTATGAAGTCTGTTCACGACAAATGGAGAATGTTTATTTAATTTGTCCAATTTCAAGGCAGCAGAGTTCAGCCAATGTAAGGCACAGAGAGAATCAGTATATACGTAAATATTATTAACCTTTAAGGGTTTTAAGCAAGCAGATCCAGACAAATCTTTGTAAATCTCAAGAGCACACTCAACACTTAAATGTATTGCGTTAAGTTCCAGAGAGGGCATGGATTTACTCTTGAGTTGCTTATTTACAAGTCGGTTTTTGGCATGTATAAAGCTTAAGCGATTGGATTCAATATGCTGTAAATAGAGTACACAACCAAATATGTCCTTACTTGCATCTGAAAAAATATAAATATCATAATTGCCATCTCGTGGACCAACACACCTAGCAATTTTTAAAGGAGGAGCTCTGTTGGTTTGCCTGCAAGGATTAATCCATTCTCTCTGCAATTCTTGCGTTAATGGTTGATCCCAATGTAAATTCTTTTGACACTGTAATGGATGCATGAACAATCTACAGCGGTTAAACAATGGCATATTAAAACCAAAAAGGTCAAACTGTGACGCAATTGTTTGTAAAAGAGACCTTTTAGTATTAGCATTGGGATCAAGATTAATTGGTTTAGTGAAAATTTCGTCGGAACATCGGTCCCAGTTTAAACCAAACAACTTGTTACGTAAAGGCGTAGCTGCCTCGACTTCGCGGTCCACTTCATCCTGTAAAGTTGAGTCATTAGTTACAACCTGCTGAATGTCAAATTTATAGGGATTGAATATATTCGAAAGCTGTTTATACGACCACTCTAACTCCTCTGAAGTATTGGCAGTAATAGCCCCATTGTCCATATAAATCAGGGAATAGATAGATTTCTTTAAATCTGCTATTCGAAAATCCTCTGAAGGTTGTAACACAAGTATATAATATAATGAAATCATTAATAAAAAGGGACTACATCTAAGGCCAAAAGGTAATCTTACATTCTTAAAAGCCAATAAGGAAAAATCACCTTGATTCACATTTTTGTATCAAAAAAATAACAACTTGGACTGATCAGTTTCTGTTAAGGATAACATATTAAAGGCTTTCTTAAGGTCAAATATGAGTAACTTTTGGTCAAATCTAAGCTGTAAAAAGGAAGAGGACAATTTTTGGTTTAACGTAGGCCCTAAATACATGCACTGGTTATGTGACAAAGATATATTATTAGAAGAATCCCTAAGGGTGGACAAAAATACAATCCTACATTTGGTACTATCCCTATCCAGTTTAAAGATAGGCATGTGTGGTAAAAAAGAATGTTGAGGGTTCTCACTTTTAAACACCTCTAAATCATAAATGGGTTCAATTATGCCTGCCTTCAATTGCTCCTTAATTGTTTGGTCAACGAGCAGCAAACGTTCGGGATTCGTTTAAGTCTCTTGAGGTTAGACCTTAATATCAACTTAGATAGATTTTCATTCTTTGAAAGTAAATGAGAAACTTTCCCATTCCACAACAAGGGAACGATAATACGTCCATCAGACTCCCTACGACGAAGGGGTTTGATGGTAAATTCGACCAACTGGTTGTTAAGTTCAATACTTTCATCATTGTAGAAATTCTGATCGTATTTTAAGTAATAATTACATCAGACTCTAGAAGTTGATCAGTGGCCTGTTGCAGTGGTTTCTCCATAAGCATACCTCTTTCATTTATTACAGAAAATGAACAGTTTACCTCAAAGTTAGTATTAACGTCATCATCGGCAAAGATATCAACTTTAGAGTTCAGCAAAAAGGAATTACTCTGGATATGAATAGCAGAAATACACTCAAATGGGTTACTAACAGCCGAGGTTTGCATTCTCGTATCAGCTAAATTATCAATATTCTTAATCATTAAATCAATGCTACCAGACAGCAAAATACCTGCATGACACTCGGTATACATCGATGAATTTATTCCTCCAAAACTGTATCTGTACCTGCAATACAATAAGCGAAGTCTGTACCTAAAATGAGCTGAACATTATCAATTTCATGAGAAAATCTATTAAGGAATTGATCAGCTAATTTAACACCTTGTGCCTGAAATTTATCAACTAATCTACCAAGCAGAGGTAATTTCAATGCTACATTAATGTTTGGTACAACCAAGCAATAAATTATAAAGGATTTATCTCCGATCGTAACAGGAACTTCAACAATTTCAGTAAAATACTCCTTGTTACCATTAAACCCATTAACTGTTAGCTTTACCTTTGAGTTAATAATTTTAAGATTATTCTCCTCCGCCAATTTCTTAGTGACAAACGTGCTCTGCGAACCACTGTCCTTCAGTCCTCTGTAAGCAGTCCCCCCGACTTTAAATGAAAAGGTGGGTAAAATGGAATCACCATGACAAGTAGGAAGGACGGCAACACCGCTGCTTATTTGAGGAGAAGTTTCCACCTTGGATTTGCAGTTATTATTATTATTAGAGTTATTGCCTGGTGACAAACTCCTATCACACAGGTAAGTCATATGCCAGCTGTTACAATTTGAACAGCGTCTCTTGAATTTAAAATGGCACTTACCGGAAACATGATTAAACTGGCCGCATTTTACACATCCATTTTTAGATTTTAAAATATGCACTTTATCTGTAGGAGAGAGAAAATTAGGGCACTTATGAATAAAGTGAAATTTATCAGTATTTCCAACCGTAGAACACAAAGAACATTGAGGCGAAGACCTGTCTTTATCATATGTTACTGCTTCCGCAGCCATGCTGGTTCTCTCTTTACGAAGAGGGAGGGTTAATGTCTTGACAGGTGCAGCTTTACATTTCAAGCTTTCAACACCTTTCCCGTCACTTTCGTACCTTTCGCAAGCTGCAAAGAAATGTGAAATAATGTCATTTAAGGAAGGAGGAGTCTTTCCTGTAATATTAATAAGATGGCGCTGAAAGCGACCATTTAAGCCGTGCCAAGCAAAATATCTGACAAATTCATCCGCTCCAATGTTAAAAGTCTTGACTGCTTCGCATACTGATCGGAGGATGGAAATAAATGTGAAGGGGTCATCACTCTCTCTTAGACTTAACTCCGTAATTTTCCTAATTGCATTGTTTTTACAAACCTCCTTAGAAGCAAAGGCAGAAACCAATAGTTCTTTAGCATCTACATAACGCTGTTTATCAGCTTCCAGAGAACTTAATAAAGTCTTTGCTCGACCGTCTATCTGTTGCTTCAGCAATAAAAGTAAATCTCTGTCTGGATACTGAAATGCATTAGTTGTAACCTCAAACTCTGCTATAAATTTCAAGAAATCTTCTCCTTCTTTGCTTGTAAACTTAGGAAGAGGAGCTGTTGGCTGTTTCAGTAAACTGCGGGCCACGTCGGGAATATTATTAAAATCATTCTTACCCCTGGAAATCTCAAGTAATGGTAAACAATGCTCAATTTTGTCTAGATAATCCTGGCAACTTGTTAATTCCGGCTCTAACTCTGCTTCATCAGATATGTCAGGAAACTTCTTCAAGAGGATTTGATCATCTAGCTCTGACAACATGTTTCTATAATTAACAAGAACACCTTTTATAGCTAACTTTTCTTCTTGTGTAAGGGCAGGATAGGTGTCAGACCTATTGAATTGTTCGGTGACTTTTCTCCGAACGACTTTTCGTTGTCCGATCAGTACCTGTAAGTTAGCCATTATAACAAACGTATAACAAATGGAAAAGAATAAAATGTTAATTTTCTGAAAAGGAAAATTATATTTCAATAGAATATTAATATCCTGGAAAGGAAAATGCCAATGTCCTGCAAATAGAAATATGATAGACTATTGGGAGCCCCGTTCGTGGTCAATTCTCTACTGGATCATCTACACCATAATTAAGCACCTTTCATTGTGTTGCCCCACGTTGGGCGCCATAAGCAGAACACCATAAAAATCTATGATTTGAAATAAAGGTTGGAAGGAAAAATGTAATTATATATGATATTTATTACATAAATAAGCCTTTAAAATTACGTAGTAACGTAGTTACAAACAATTGGTTGGAGAACAAGGCAATTCATGTAGATCGTAGGGCGTTTCCTTCGTTCTGCTTCGCTCGCTGTCTGTAAAGAAATATTCAGGAAGATTAGAATCTAAAAGTCATGGTCATTTATGTAGAAGAATATACCCATCGGAATAATAACCCACTTAAAATTACCTTACAATTGAGCAACTGGGTTTACATTAGTATCAGGAAGGAAATAAAAGGGCCGATACACCGAAACCGAACACCATCCTGAAATGAACGGTAAACCTAATATAAATTTGCTCGGTCGTAATATGGGAGACAATCAGTCATAAATATAATCAATCGAAACATTAATGTATTAGACGATTCTCTTACCCAAGTGTTAACAACTTGAATTTATGAATAAGCAAGAGTTACTAGTCCGAGAGCTAAATCACCTGAAAGGACAAGAGAATACGATATATAAAACATATTGACCACAAAAAAACTATTACGAATCTTCATAAGATTAAAAATGACAGACAGGAAAAACTTGAATAGGCAACACAAGACAATGAGAGTTCGCAATGATAACCTCAAAAATAAGCCCTATATATTCTTGGTACTCACCATTGTCGAACCATGCACAAAGGCGTTGCAGATGGATTTTGGCAGATGTTCACAAGAGGGTGACGTAGACCAGGGATCCCAATAAAAGCCTTTAGCCTAAGAAAGGCATGTCGGACAAATCATAAATGTGGAAACCTTTCCAGGTGAGTGAGGTCTCTGTGTCTCTGTCTCTGACACTGTCGTACGGCCGGGCTGCCTCCCTCCTCGTCACCGTTTTCGCTCGAGTAAAGCATATGGAAGGAGGAGGAGTTAGCAAACTACCCATCTTTAAAGACTGGACGGCAGGAAAGACAGTTTGATGGTACCAAGAGTAGGGCAATTGAAATACCAAATTCTTAATAATTACTAGTCTTTCCTGTCGCCATGTGAAAATATGAAATGTCTTGTACAGTCCAGGGGCGAAGATGGGATTTTTTCAGAAATGAAAAAATTCCACCCTGAAACATATGTAACAGGACAATTGTAAGAAAAAATACATTTAAGAAATGTAAAAATAATCAAATTAGATACAAGAAAATACAAATACTGAATAAAGATTAAAGCATCTGTCTTGTCCTTTCTTGGCTTAATATAGCAGCCTTTCTTTTGTGCCTTAAGGACGAAGTAACAGAATTACTAACATCAGGAGTAGCTGAATTGGTACTTCCTGTGTTTTCTAGTATTGGAATATTATTATTTACATACAACCTTGATGTCTGGCCTGTTTTTCCCTTCTTAATAACAGCATGGGTAACTTCACCCAAATCATTCTTAAAAATTTCTAGAACTATGCCTAGAGGATAACTATTCCTTTTGGTATGTTCCTCCTTAATTAATACAACATCGCCAACCTTTAGTAATTTATGAGTAACGGGTCGATACCGCCCCTTTCTGTCAACTGCTTGCTGAATCAGAGTACCTAGAAATTCATTATGATAGGTCTCTATTAAAGTCTGCCTAATTTTACACAACTTTACATAATTCTGAGAAATAGCTTGATTATCAGGGTCAAATTCTGGATCTTCAACTGAAAGAGGTTGAAGATTAGGGATAAGGTTTAGAGAAGTCAATTCATAGCCTCGCACGAGCTGTTCCGGCGTTATTGGTTCGGGCACATTGTCAGTCTCAGCACGAACAGCTTCTTTGAAGGCTATAGGTCGTCGATTAATGAGATGCACAATATTACAGACAAGGAATTCAAAGTCTACATACGTCAATACAAAATTCTTAATTGCTCCAAACATTAATCTTTTGACCATTTTTACACAGACTTCTACTAATGATCCCAATTGACTGCAGCCTTTGAAATATTGCTGAAAGGAAAGGGGTTTTACATTATTTTCCTCAAAATATAATTGCGTCTGAGGGTCACTAATGAAGGAAGTTATGGTATTACCTCCTGCCACCAACTGAGTTCCAAGATCACTGATACAAAGTTGAGGAATCCCGTACTCAAAGCAGTGTAGCTGAAATGCTCTTAAAAATTCTGCAACATTCAAACTCCTGCAAATTTTGAGGTTAACTGCCCTAGACCAAGTACAGGTGATACATAGTAACCAAACCTTACGGGTCTCTTTTCCATCCTTCGTATTGAAGGGTCCTAGATAGTCCATAAATATGTTAGAAAAAGGAACCGTAGGAGGATCTGCTCTGAAGTCTCTGTAAAAGTTCTGATTTAACCATATATAACGATTATTAAACCTACGACAATGAACACATTGTTTAAGAGCCTTTTTCACAACTGAGAAATGTTTAGGGATGTAATAATGCTTTCTGAGCTCTGTTAATACAGAATAACATCCTGAATGTAATAATTTGAGGTGTGCATCCCAAATAATTAGTTTGGTCAAATGACTGTCTGGGTGCAATTATAAAGGGTAATTTCCACTTAAGCCATAATTCCATTTTTTGAATTTACTCTTAACTCTCAGAAGACCCTGTGAATCTAAAAATAAATTAAGTTGCGTTATAATAGGAGGAATGTCTTTTCTAGAATCAAGACCATGCTGTAGGTAAGAATATACCTCAGGATAATGCTTCCTTTGTTCAGTGTTTAACAAGTAATTTATAGCCTGGGCAAAGTAATTAGCGACTGGTGAGCAAGCAATTTTCGCTTTCAGCTTCCACTTGTGCACCACTAAGAAAATTCTGCGAAAAATCAATACAAGTTTCCTGAAATTGGAATAATTATTAATATCAATAAGATTGTTAGCAACTTCCATAACCTGAGCTGTGGAAGGAGTTGCTTGAACCTCGGTGGGCATCTCAAATGCTGGTATGGTAGTTGACAATTCTGGAACTTCATTTATACTTAAATTTGGTCCTGAAAAAAGCAAGAATTTTGCAACTGGTTGTATGACACACATCTGGTGATTATGTCCGCAGGATTGTTTTTTCCTGAAATAAAGCTAAATTTTATAGGAACAGTTTCACACATTCTTTGTATATTATGAAGTCTGTTCACGACAAATGGAGAATGTTTATTTAATTTGTCCAATTTCAAGGCAGCAGAGTTCAGCCAATGTAAGGCACAGAGAGAATCAGTATATACGTAAATATTATTAACCTTTAAGGGTTTTAAGCAAGCAGATCCAGACAAATCTTTGTAAATCTCAAGAGCACACTCAACACTTAAATGTATTGCGTTAAGTTCCAGAGAGGGCATGGATTTACTCTTGAGTTGCTTATTTACAAGTCGGTTTTTGGCATGTATAAAGCTTAAGCGATTGGATTCAATATGCTGTAAATAGAGTACACAACCAAATATGTCCTTACTTGCATCTGAAAAAATATAAATATCATAATTGCCATCTCGTGGACCAACACACCTAGCAATTTTTAAAGGAGGAGCTCTGTTGGTTTGCCTGCAAGGATTAATCCATTCTCTCTGCAATTCTTGCGTTAATGGTTGATCCCAATGTAAATTCTTTTGACACTGTAATGGATGCATGAACAATCTACAGCGGTTAAACAATGGCATATTAAAACCAAAAAGGTCAAACTGTGACGCAATTGTTTGTAAAAGAGACCTTTTAGTATTAGCATTGGGATCAAGATTAATTGGTTTAGTGAAAATTTCGTCGGAACATCGGTCCCAGTTTAAACCAAACAACTTGTTACGTAAAGGCGTAGCTGCCTCGACTTCGCGGTCCACTTCATCCTGTAAAGTTGAGTCATTAGTTACAACCTGCTGAATGTCAAATTTATAGGGATTGAATATATTCGAAAGCTGTTTATACGACCACTCTAACTCCTCTGAAGTATTGGCAGTAATAGCCCCATTGTCCATATAAATCAGGGAATAGATAGATTTCTTTAAATCTGCTATTCGAAAATCCTCTGAAGGTTGTAACACAAGTATATAATATAATGAAATCATTAATAAAAAGGGACTACATCTAAGGCCAAAAGGTAATCTTACATTCTTAAAAGCCAATAAGGAAAAATCACCTTGATTCACATTTTTGTATCAAAAAAATAACAACTTGGACTGATCAGTTTCTGTTAAGGATAACATATTAAAGGCTTTCTTAAGGTCAAATATGAGTAACTTTTGGTCAAATCTAAGCTGTAAAAAGGAAGAGGACAATTTTTGGTTTAACGTAGGCCCTAAATACATGCACTGGTTATGTGACAAAGATATATTATTAGAAGAATCCCTAAGGGTGGACAAAAATACAATCCTACATTTGGTACTATCCCTATCCAGTTTAAAGATAGGCATGTGTGGTAAAAAAGAATGTTGAGGGTTCTCACTTTTAAACACCTCTAAATCATAAATGGGTTCAATTATGCCTGCCTTCAATTGCTCCTTAATTGTTTGGTCAACGAGCAGCAAACGTTCGGGATTCGTTTAAGTCTCTTGAGGTTAGACCTTAATATCAACTTAGATAGATTTTCATTCTTTGAAAGTAAATGAGAAACTTTCCCATTCCACAACAAGGGAACGATAATACGTCCATCAGACTCCCTACGACGAAGGGGTTTGATGGTAAATTCGACCAACTGGTTGTTAAGTTCAATACTTTCATCATTGTAGAAATTCTGATCGTATTTTAAGTAATAATTACATCAGACTCTAGAAGTTGATCAGTGGCCTGTTGCAGTGGTTTCTCCATAAGCATACCTCTTTCATTTATTACAGAAAATGAACAGTTTACCTCAAAGTTAGTATTAACGTCATCATCGGCAAAGATATCAACTTTAGAGTTCAGCAAAAAGGAATTACTCTGGATATGAATAGCAGAAATACACTCAAATGGGTTACTAACAGCCGAGGTTTGCATTCTCGTATCAGCTAAATTATCAATATTCTTAATCATTAAATCAATGCTACCAGACAGCAAAATACCTGCATGACACTCGGTATACATCGATGAATTTATTCCTCCAAAACTGTATCTGTACCTGCAATACAATAAGCGAAGTCTGTACCTAAAATGAGCTGAACATTATCAATTTCATGAGAAAATCTATTAAGGAATTGATCAGCTAATTTAACACCTTGTGCCTGAAATTTATCAACTAATCTACCAAGCAGAGGTAATTTCAATGCTACATTAATGTTTGGTACAACCAAGCAATAAATTATAAAGGATTTATCTCCGATCGTAACAGGAACTTCAACAATTTCAGTAAAATACTCCTTGTTACCATTAAACCCATTAACTGTTAGCTTTACCTTTGAGTTAATAATTTTAAGATTATTCTCCTCCGCCAATTTCTTAGTGACAAACGTGCTCTGCGAACCACTGTCCTTCAGTCCTCTGTAAGCAGTCCCCCCGACTTTAAATGAAAAGGTGGGTAAAATGGAATCACCATGACAAGTAGGAAGGACGGCAACACCGCTGCTTATTTGAGGAGAAGTTTCCACCTTGGATTTGCAGTTATTATTATTATTAGAGTTATTGCCTGGTGACAAACTCCTATCACACAGGTAAGTCATATGCCAGCTGTTACAATTTGAACAGCGTCTCTTGAATTTAAAATGGCACTTACCGGAAACATGATTAAACTGGCCGCATTTTACACATCCATTTTTAGATTTTAAAATATGCACTTTATCTGTAGGAGAGAGAAAATTAGGGCACTTATGAATAAAGTGAAATTTATCAGTATTTCCAACCGTAGAACACAAAGAACATTGAGGCGAAGACCTGTCTTTATCATATGTTACTGCTTCCGCAGCCATGCTGGTTCTCTCTTTACGAAGAGGGAGGGTTAATGTCTTGACAGGTGCAGCTTTACATTTCAAGCTTTCAACACCTTTCCCGTCACTTTCGTACCTTTCGCAAGCTGCAAAGAAATGTGAAATAATGTCATTTAAGGAAGGAGGAGTCTTTCCTGTAATATTAATAAGATGGCGCTGAAAGCGACCATTTAAGCCGTGCCAAGCAAAATATCTGACAAATTCATCCGCTCCAATGTTAAAAGTCTTGACTGCTTCGCATACTGATCGGAGGATGGAAATAAATGTGAAGGGGTCATCACTCTCTCTTAGACTTAACTCCGTAATTTTCCTAATTGCATTGTTTTTACAAACCTCCTTAGAAGCAAAGGCAGAAACCAATAGTTCTTTAGCATCTACATAACGCTGTTTATCAGCTTCCAGAGAACTTAATAAAGTCTTTGCTCGACCGTCTATCTGTTGCTTCAGCAATAAAAGTAAATCTCTGTCTGGATACTGAAATGCATTAGTTGTAACCTCAAACTCTGCTATAAATTTCAAGAAATCTTCTCCTTCTTTGCTTGTAAACTTAGGAAGAGGAGCTGTTGGCTGTTTCAGTAAACTGCGGGCCACGTCGGGAATATTATTAAAATCATTCTTACCCCTGGAAATCTCAAGTAATGGTAAACAATGCTCAATTTTGTCTAGATAATCCTGGCAACTTGTTAATTCCGGCTCTAACTCTGCTTCATCAGATATGTCAGGAAACTTCTTCAAGAGGATTTGATCATCTAGCTCTGACAACATGTTTCTATAATTAACAAGAACACCTTTTATAGCTAACTTTTCTTCTTGTGTAAGGGCAGGATAGGTGTCAGACCTATTGAATTGTTCGGTGACTTTTCTCCGAACGACTTTTCGTTGTCCGATCAGTACCTGTAAGTTAGCCATTATAACAAACGTATAACAAATGGAAAAGAATAAAATGTTAATTTTCTGAAAAGGAAAATTATATTTCAATAGAATATTAATATCCTGGAAAGGAAAATGCCAATGTCCTGCAAATAGAAATATGATAGACTATTGGGAGCCCCGTTCGTGGTCAATTCTCTACTGGATCATCTACACCATAATTAAGCACCTTTCATTGTGTTGCCCCACGTTGGGCGCCATAAGCAGAACACCATAAAAATCTATGATTTGAAATAAAGGTTGGAAGGAAAAATGTAATTATATATGATATTTATTACATAAATAAGCCTTTAAAATTACGTAGTAACGTAGTTACAAACAATTGGTTGGAGAACAAGGCAATTCATGTAGATCGTAGGGCGTTTCCTTCGTTCTGCTTCGCTCGCTGTCTGTAAAGAAATATTCAGGAAGATTAGAATCTAAAAGTCATGGTCATTTATGTAGAAGAATATACCCATCGGAATAATAACCCACTTAAAATTACCTTACAATTGAGCAACTGGGTTTACATTAGTATCAGGAAGGAAATAAAAGGGCCGATACACCGAAACCGAACACCATCCTGAAATGAACGGTAAACCTAATATAAATTTGCTCGGTCGTAATATGGGAGACAATCAGTCATAAATATAATCAATCGAAACATTAATGTATTAGACGATTCTCTTACCCAAGTGTTAACAACTTGAATTTATGAATAAGCAAGAGTTACTAGTCCGAGAGCTAAATCACCTGAAAGGACAAGAGAATACGATATATAAAACATATTGACCACAAAAAAACTATTACGAATCTTCATAAGATTAAAAATGACAGACAGGAAAAACTTGAATAGGCAACACAAGACAATGAGAGTTCGCAATGATAACCTCAAAAATAAGCCCTATATATTCTTGGTACTCACCATTGTCGAACCATGCACAAAGGCGTTGCAGATGGATTTTGGCAGATGTTCACAAGAGGGTGACGTAGACCAGGGATCCCAATAAAAGCCTTTAGCCTAAGAAAGGCATGTCGGACAAATCATAAATGTGGAAACCTTTCCAGGTGAGTGAGGTCTCTGTGTCTCTGTCTCTGACACTGTCGTACGGCCGGGCTGCCTCCCTCCTCGTCACCGTTTTCGCTCGAGTAAAGCATATGGAAGGAGGAGGAGTTAGCAAACTACCCATCTTTAAAGACTGGACGGCAGGAAAGACAGTTTGATGGTACCAAGAGTAGGGCAATTGAAATACCAAATTCTTAATAATTACTAGTCTTTCCTGTCGCCATGTGAAAATATGAAATGTCTTGTACAGTCCAGGGGCGAAGATGGGATTTTTTCAGAAATGAAAAAATTCCACCCTGAAACATATGTAACAGGACAATTGTAAGAAAAAATACATTTAAGAAATGTAAAAATAATCAAATTAGATACAAGAAAATACAAATACTGAATAAAGATTAAAGCATCTGTCTTGTCCTTTCTTGGCTTAATATAGCAGCCTTTCTTTTGTGCCTTAAGGACGAAGTAACAGAATTACTAACATCAGGAGTAGCTGAATTGGTACTTCCTGTGTTTTCTAGTATTGGAATATTATTATTTACATACAACCTTGATGTCTGGCCTGTTTTTCCCTTCTTAATAACAGCATGGGTAACTTCACCCAAATCATTCTTAAAAATTTCTAGAACTATGCCTAGAGGATAACTATTCCTTTTGGTATGTTCCTCCTTAATTAATACAACATCGCCAACCTTTAGTAATTTATGAGTAACGGGTCGATACCGCCCCTTTCTGTCAACTGCTTGCTGAATCAGAGTACCTAGAAATTCATTATGATAGGTCTCTATTAAAGTCTGCCTAATTTTACACAACTTTACATAATTCTGAGAAATAGCTTGATTATCAGGGTCAAATTCTGGATCTTCAACTGAAAGAGGTTGAAGATTAGGGATAAGGTTTAGAGAAGTCAATTCATAGCCTCGCACGAGCTGTTCCGGCGTTATTGGTTCGGGCACATTGTCAGTCTCAGCACGAACAGCTTCTTTGAAGGCTATAGGTCGTCGATTAATGAGATGCACAATATTACAGACAAGGAATTCAAAGTCTACATACGTCAATACAAAATTCTTAATTGCTCCAAACATTAATCTTTTGACCATTTTTACACAGACTTCTACTAATGATCCCAATTGACTGCAGCCTTTGAAATATTGCTGAAAGGAAAGGGGTTTTACATTATTTTCCTCAAAATATAATTGCGTCTGAGGGTCACTAATGAAGGAAGTTATGGTATTACCTCCTGCCACCAACTGAGTTCCAAGATCACTGATACAAAGTTGAGGAATCCCGTACTCAAAGCAGTGTAGCTGAAATGCTCTTAAAAATTCTGCAACATTCAAACTCCTGCAAATTTTGAGGTTAACTGCCCTAGACCAAGTACAGGTGATACATAGTAACCAAACCTTACGGGTCTCTTTTCCATCCTTCGTATTGAAGGGTCCTAGATAGTCCATAAATATGTTAGAAAAAGGAACCGTAGGAGGATCTGCTCTGAAGTCTCTGTAAAAGTTCTGATTTAACCATATATAACGATTATTAAACCTACGACAATGAACACATTGTTTAAGAGCCTTTTTCACAACTGAGAAATGTTTAGGGATGTAATAATGCTTTCTGAGCTCTGTTAATACAGAATAACATCCTGAATGTAATAATTTGAGGTGTGCATCCCAAATAATTAGTTTGGTCAAATGACTGTCTGGGTGCAATTATAAAGGGTAATTTCCACTTAAGCCATAATTCCATTTTTTGAATTTACTCTTAACTCTCAGAAGACCCTGTGAATCTAAAAATAAATTAAGTTGCGTTATAATAGGAGGAATGTCTTTTCTAGAATCAAGACCATGCTGTAGGTAAGAATATACCTCAGGATAATGCTTCCTTTGTTCAGTGTTTAACAAGTAATTTATAGCCTGGGCAAAGTAATTAGCGACTGGTGAGCAAGCAATTTTCGCTTTCAGCTTCCACTTGTGCACCACTAAGAAAATTCTGCGAAAAATCAATACAAGTTTCCTGAAATTGGAATAATTATTAATATCAATAAGATTGTTAGCAACTTCCATAACCTGAGCTGTGGAAGGAGTTGCTTGAACCTCGGTGGGCATCTCAAATGCTGGTATGGTAGTTGACAATTCTGGAACTTCATTTATACTTAAATTTGGTCCTGAAAAAAGCAAGAATTTTGCAACTGGTTGTATGACACACATCTGGTGATTATGTCCGCAGGATTGTTTTTTCCTGAAATAAAGCTAAATTTTATAGGAACAGTTTCACACATTCTTTGTATATTATGAAGTCTGTTCACGACAAATGGAGAATGTTTATTTAATTTGTCCAATTTCAAGGCAGCAGAGTTCAGCCAATGTAAGGCACAGAGAGAATCAGTATATACGTAAATATTATTAACCTTTAAGGGTTTTAAGCAAGCAGATCCAGACAAATCTTTGTAAATCTCAAGAGCACACTCAACACTTAAATGTATTGCGTTAAGTTCCAGAGAGGGCATGGATTTACTCTTGAGTTGCTTATTTACAAGTCGGTTTTTGGCATGTATAAAGCTTAAGCGATTGGATTCAATATGCTGTAAATAGAGTACACAACCAAATATGTCCTTACTTGCATCTGAAAAAATATAAATATCATAATTGCCATCTCGTGGACCAACACACCTAGCAATTTTTAAAGGAGGAGCTCTGTTGGTTTGCCTGCAAGGATTAATCCATTCTCTCTGCAATTCTTGCGTTAATGGTTGATCCCAATGTAAATTCTTTTGACACTGTAATGGATGCATGAACAATCTACAGCGGTTAAACAATGGCATATTAAAACCAAAAAGGTCAAACTGTGACGCAATTGTTTGTAAAAGAGACCTTTTAGTATTAGCATTGGGATCAAGATTAATTGGTTTAGTGAAAATTTCGTCGGAACATCGGTCCCAGTTTAAACCAAACAACTTGTTACGTAAAGGCGTAGCTGCCTCGACTTCGCGGTCCACTTCATCCTGTAAAGTTGAGTCATTAGTTACAACCTGCTGAATGTCAAATTTATAGGGATTGAATATATTCGAAAGCTGTTTATACGACCACTCTAACTCCTCTGAAGTATTGGCAGTAATAGCCCCATTGTCCATATAAATCAGGGAATAGATAGATTTCTTTAAATCTGCTATTCGAAAATCCTCTGAAGGTTGTAACACAAGTATATAATATAATGAAATCATTAATAAAAAGGGACTACATCTAAGGCCAAAAGGTAATCTTACATTCTTAAAAGCCAATAAGGAAAAATCACCTTGATTCACATTTTTGTATCAAAAAAATAACAACTTGGACTGATCAGTTTCTGTTAAGGATAACATATTAAAGGCTTTCTTAAGGTCAAATATGAGTAACTTTTGGTCAAATCTAAGCTGTAAAAAGGAAGAGGACAATTTTTGGTTTAACGTAGGCCCTAAATACATGCACTGGTTATGTGACAAAGATATATTATTAGAAGAATCCCTAAGGGTGGACAAAAATACAATCCTACATTTGGTACTATCCCTATCCAGTTTAAAGATAGGCATGTGTGGTAAAAAAGAATGTTGAGGGTTCTCACTTTTAAACACCTCTAAATCATAAATGGGTTCAATTATGCCTGCCTTCAATTGCTCCTTAATTGTTTGGTCAACGAGCAGCAAACGTTCGGGATTCGTTTAAGTCTCTTGAGGTTAGACCTTAATATCAACTTAGATAGATTTTCATTCTTTGAAAGTAAATGAGAAACTTTCCCATTCCACAACAAGGGAACGATAATACGTCCATCAGACTCCCTACGACGAAGGGTTTTGATGGTAAATTCGACCAACTGGTTGTTAAGTTCAATACTTTCATCATTGTAGAAATTCTGATCGTATTTTAAGTAATAATTACATCAGACTCTAGAAGTTGATCAGTGGCCTGTTGCAGTGGTTTCTCCATAAGCATACCTCTTTCATTTATTACAGAAAATGAACAGTTTACCTCAAAGTTAGTATTAACGTCATCATCGGCAAAGATATCAACTTTAGAGTTCAGCAAAAAGGAATTACTCTGGATATGAATAGCAGAAATACACTCAAATGGGTTACTAACAGCCGAGGTTTGCATTCTCGTATCAGCTAAATTATCAATATTCTTAATCATTAAATCAATGCTACCAGACAGCAAAATACCTGCATGACACTCGGTATACATCGATGAATTTATTCCTCCAAAACTGTATCTGTACCTGCAATACAATAAGCGAAGTCTGTACCTAAAATGAGCTGAACATTATCAATTTCATGAGAAAATCTATTAAGGAATTGATCAGCTAATTTAACACCTTGTGCCTGAAATTTATCAACTAATCTACCAAGCAGAGGTAATTTCAATGCTACATTAATGTTTGGTACAACCAAGCAATAAATTATAAAGGATTTATCTCCGATCGTAACAGGAACTTCAACAATTTCAGTAAAATACTCCTTGTTACCATTAAACCCATTAACTGTTAGCTTTACCTTTGAGTTAATAATTTTAAGATTATTCTCCTCCGCCAATTTCTTAGTGACAAACGTGCTCTGCGAACCACTGTCCTTCAGTCCTCTGTAAGCAGTCCCCCCGACTTTAAATGAAAAGGTGGGTAAAATGGAATCACCATGACAAGTAGGAAGGACGGCAACACCGCTGCTTATTTGAGGAGAAGTTTCCACCTTGGATTTGCAGTTATTATTATTATTAGAGTTATTGCCTGGTGACAAACTCCTATCACACAGGTAAGTCATATGCCAGCTGTTACAATTTGAACAGCGTCTCTTGAATTTAAAATGGCACTTACCGGAAACATGATTAAACTGGCCGCATTTTACACATCCATTTTTAGATTTTAAAATATGCACTTTATCTGTAGGAGAGAGAAAATTAGGGCACTTATGAATAAAGTGAAATTTATCAGTATTTCCAACCGTAGAACACAAAGAACATTGAGGCGAAGACCTGTCTTTATCATATGTTACTGCTTCCGCAGCCATGCTGGTTCTCTCTTTACGAAGAGGGAGGGTTAATGTCTTGACAGGTGCAGCTTTACATTTCAAGCTTTCAACACCTTTCCCGTCACTTTCGTACCTTTCGCAAGCTGCAAAGAAATGTGAAATAATGTCATTTAAGGAAGGAGGAGTCTTTCCTGTAATATTAATAAGATGGCGCTGAAAGCGACCATTTAAGCCGTGCCAAGCAAAATATCTGACAAATTCATCCGCTCCAATGTTAAAAGTCTTGACTGCTTCGCATACTGATCGGAGGATGGAAATAAATGTGAAGGGGTCATCACTCTCTCTTAGACTTAACTCCGTAATTTTCCTAATTGCATTGTTTTTACAAACCTCCTTAGAAGCAAAGGCAGAAACCAATAGTTCTTTAGCATCTACATAACGCTGTTTATCAGCTTCCAGAGAACTTAATAAAGTCTTTGCTCGACCGTCTATCTGTTGCTTCAGCAATAAAAGTAAATCTCTGTCTGGATACTGAAATGCATTAGTTGTAACCTCAAACTCTGCTATAAATTTCAAGAAATCTTCTCCTTCTTTGCTTGTAAACTTAGGAAGAGGAGCTGTTGGCTGTTTCAGTAAACTGCGGGCCACGTCGGGAATATTATTAAAATCATTCTTACCCCTGGAAATCTCAAGTAATGGTAAACAATGCTCAATTTTGTCTAGATAATCCTGGCAACTTGTTAATTCCGGCTCTAACTCTGCTTCATCAGATATGTCAGGAAACTTCTTCAAGAGGATTTGATCATCTAGCTCTGACAACATGTTTCTATAATTAACAAGAACACCTTTTATAGCTAACTTTTCTTCTTGTGTAAGGGCAGGATAGGTGTCAGACCTATTGAATTGTTCGGTGACTTTTCTCCGAACGACTTTTCGTTGTCCGATCAGTACCTGTAAGTTAGCC
>NC_090747.1:40738011-40740511 GCF_036898095.1 Palaemon carinicauda | reverse complement strand
TGAGAAAGACTAAGCAATAGGTATGACCATCATACATATACCCAAGGCACTTCCCCCAATTTTGGGGGTTAGCCGACATCAACAAATAAACAAAACAAAAAGGGGACCTCTACTCTCTACCTTCTTTCAGTTCTTGTATGACCATCTTACAAATGTCAAAAGTTTGATGCATAAGTAGTATCAGCAGAATAAACGTGCTATAAAAGTTATTTACATCAGAAAGGTCTTTTCTGTGGATCAGAATAGGATGTTAGCTTTTGTGGTTTATTATCTGGCTACAAATTGTATGGTCATCCAAAAAATAGATCGCGCTTCATGCTTGATGATTAGATGTTATCAAATGCCCCAACAGCTACAATGGGACGACCACTATGGCTGTGCTTTTGTTTCATCTTTCACCCTTAGGCTTCTGAACCGTTGAACAAATATAACCTGTGTTTTTTTTTTCCGGTCCCTCGAGAAATTCCAGGTTGTTTCTGTCATCCAAATTTTGAGGCAGTTAGGAACAGACTATGACTATTCTTATGAATGGAAAGCTGAAAACTGTTAAAACTAAAGTATACGGCTTTCTAATATTTTGTTTCTAGATTCATATTTTACCTACTATATAAAAAAAAACATTTCTTTTTTCAAATGTAATATTATATCCACTTAATTTTTGTTTTGGTTTAGCAAATAAAGGATTCAGTAACTATTTACCTAAAATGCTATTATTACTCGTTTTAATGTAATTTATTCTTTTTTTTTTCTCCTGCCCCTACTTTATTCTTGTATATTTTTCTTAATGCTATCTATTTTTTAATGAAATAAGAATTAACCAAAAAATGATTCCTGAAACCACTTCATAGAGAAGTGTTTCTGATATGTTAATTTCCATTTCAATAAATGTAACGGTTAATCATTTATCACGACAACCAATTGAAGTGAAGTTGATTTTTTTTTCTTTTTTTTTGGCCAGCATTTATTCTATATCCATTGAATTCAATAAAATCGTTAAACTAGCTGATACATTCGATTACGGAGATTTGTTTAGGTAGTTTTGGAGACTTGAAAACTTCTCATAGGAGAAAGGCTCAGCAATTCCTAGACCAGTTGATCCACAGCAAGAAAGTTCCCCTAGATTTTAATGTTCAATTAGCATAAACTATACGCAGAAACAAGCTAATAAGAAAATTGCTTATGAAAAAAAAAGATTAAGACCTTACAAGTGCTGAATTTTATCAAGGAGATAATGGGTCAAAAGACAAGAGTTCTAAATAGCAATAAACCCTCGAGCGGTATAATGAGAGAGATACGTATATGGTCTGAAGATGCTCTGATATAGAACTCTCTGTGGAAGTTTAAGCAACCTCGAATACTGTGGAAGTGTTCTGTCCAGCTGGTTAACTCATTCTTATAATCTAACCAACAAACTAATAATTTCTTTTCCTAGAGAAAACGTACCTTATCTAAACAATATGATCACCTATTCTACTTGACTGTAAATAGAAATTTACCAACGTTACATGGATTTTTTCCATATCTAATCGGTCCAGTAAAACATCAGTTAACCCTCGAATAACATTGCTGTTTATTACGGATGTTAACACCACCGCCAGCAGAATTTTACCTTTTTTGGGAGAAAAAAAAAAACCTGCTTACTTTCACAACACGTTTATTTCATAATAAATATTAAAGGATTAATTCAATGCAAAGAATGGTAAAATCACTAAACGGAAAGTATGTATTTAAGAAAAACATAGACCCCCCAAAAAAGAAATATACTGCAATTGGCGACATCTCTTGCACACTTATTCCTTGATAGATGGACCCTTACCTCAGTCAGGTACTGCCCATTGCTGCCACTAAGAACTGTATGGAAGTCACACAAAAAGTGGTTGTAATTTTTTTTTCTTAAGGTTTTTGTTTATTTTGTTTTCCATGCCTTCTACAGAGCTTATGATCACCCAAGAAGGAGGACACAATGAAAAAATAACTTACCTCTTACAGACAATGACCACAGATAAATATGAAACCCGAGGACACTTCAGTAGTGCATACAAGACGCGCAGTGGCGGGTCTTCCGATCCAATTTGTTACGACAGGCCGATGAAAAAAGGATAACGATCTCTTTTAGTACCAGAGATATCTTTGAAACATAGGAAACAAGCATCATCTCTGTTGTGAATAAGAAGACACTTGAGTTGTGGATGCGTATTTCTTTCATCTTTATCTCGGGTGGAATTTCTGCCTTTTTGGCTAGAAAAGTGCCAACAAGTGTCATCCCAAGGTTCTTCAGCAGGTTGGCGGTAAGGGGAACTGATGTAAACCAGATGTTGGTGATGATATTTCTCTGGGGTCCATGATATTGCCTGGTTGGTTATTTCATATAGTAATATCCGAGGCTTATTTTAGTCCCGTGGAGGTGTTGTCCCCCGCCCCCTCACTCTCAAAAGTAGCGTTTGGCACCAAGCATGTATTTAGTGCTTGCGCCACATATGAGGGCAAGCTTGATGCCATA
>NC_090747.1:40728011-40733011 GCF_036898095.1 Palaemon carinicauda | reverse complement strand
ATTCATTAGAAATAAGACTATTCTCATGTCTAAACCTATTTTGATTTCTCTGAATTTTCAAGCTCCCTTTATAATTGCTGTTGATGCTAGTGATATAGGTATTGGAGGAGTTTTCTTTCAAAAGGGTGAGGACAAGGAGGTGTACCCAATATCCTACTACAGCAAAAAGTTGTTAACGGCAGAGCGTAAGTATTCAACTATTGAGAAAGAGGCTCTCGCCCTGATCCGTACCATATCTTATTTTAAACCATACTTAACTAATCTTTCTTTTCCAGTAGAGGTATGGACCAATCATAATCCGTTAGTGTTTATTGAACGGATGAAAAGGTCTAACCAAAGGATTTTACGTTGGGCCTTGCAACTGCAAGAGCTCAACTTGGTAATTAAACATAATAAAGGATCTGATAACAAGATCCCAGACTCCTTGTCTAGGATGTTAAGTGTTTATTTTTGTTGGTCTTTCCCTGCCTCTTTCGCCCTGCTTGTTTCTTTGTGTTCATTTAGAATGAAAGAAAGTGCTAACTTTATGGTTTATTCAGACATTGTTCGGTTGTTTCGTTTATTTATACGATATATTTATTTCTTTTTTTTGCCAGTGTTTTTAGTTTAAGTATTAGCTGTAAGAAATATTCAGTTCTATATTAGTCATAGTTTTTTATAAGCTGATAGGTAGCTCTTTGTACCATTTGTTATGACTTTAATTTTTAGCAAAGACTTCTGGAATTTCAGAACTTTATCATTTTGTGTGATTTAGTAAATTTCTGTTTTCTTGGCTTTAGAACTATGTTCGATTATTTTTTTTTTCTTTTATTTCCAGGCTTTGTGTTTATTTAGACTGTTTATATATTGGTATGTTTAATTAAGGTATATATTTAATGCTGACCTTTTTATTTCAGGATGTGTAATGCACAATTGTGTGTACTTTATCAGATAACCCTATGCATGTTTATATTAAGGTTATCTTTACTTTTGAGATCGATGCTACATTTAGATTTAATTGATTCTTTGTGTAAAATTTTTTATTACTCTATTTGATAAAATATTTTTTTGTGAGGGGAGAAAGGTATTAGATTAAAGTAAATTCATTATAATTTAATTATAAATTGTTAATACTTGTACAACCTTTAGATCTTGTTTTAGGTTCAAGTTTATTAACAAGGTAACGTCGTTTTTCGTATATCTAAGCTTTTTCTTAGTTTGATGAGCTCTGTAAGAGAGTCATATGACTTCGCAGTTTTGCTTTGTTTACCACCTTCTCCCCTGGTATTAGTGAACTACTGAAGTGCCTTATTAACGATCGTTGTTTCTCTCTCCTAAGAGCTTTGTTGACACGAGTGGAAGGGTTGATCGAATGATGGTGATAAGTGACACAGTTAGTTCGAGTTCCTCCTCACAGCCTGACGCTTTGCCACTTAATTTTTGGTCACTTTTGTAGTTTTGGGATCACGTCCTTTGCTGTCTTGTGTGTGGTCGCTGGTGTTTGTCACTCGCGACATTCATCAGCCACGCCCCTTCCCTCGTTCGTCGTTAGAGTTTCGAACGAGTTGGCCCAAAGACTATATACTAAAGGAAGATAAGAAGGCTCAGGCTTTTTAACACACAAATGAGTGTGCTATGAAAAGATGCCAGATACTCCCATGCGAAACGAATGGCTCCATCTGTTGAGCGAGCAACCAAACATTCAGAGCGGTAATGCTTACGGGTATATAGGATGGAATTCGATTGTAAATTTTGCGACATATTTGTTCATAATTTGCATTTCTATGTCAGTATATTTTACTCATATATTCATGATATTCTAAAATTTTAGGTAACTAAATTGCAAATTATGTTTCTCAGTCTATTTTTCAGAAATTCAACAGCTGTATCTCTTATGATTTAGTTAATCTTCTTGCAAATTTAAGTATTGTACAGCATATTACAACCATTTTTAAATGTTCTATACAATACCACATTCGAATAGATTAAAACATACTGTATATCTGATTTGTTAAACTTAGCCACAAATGCTTATGTGTAGGCATACATTTAATTACAGTTTGTAGGCCACTGTAAGATGGAGAGATATTAGGTGTATAAAAACACAATTGTATTTTATTTTTATTGCAATGGAAAAGCATGATGCACTCATGTATAGTTTAGTATTATAAACTAATAAATGTATAAATGTACAATCAGAAGGATAAAAATAATACAAAATTGTATCACACACAAAAATAATCAAAAGGGGGTTGGAAATAGAAACAAGGTAGCATACAAGGCAACAAAAAAGGAAAAAAAAAAAAAAAAGGGATTTACTGTGGATGCCTTGCCTTAATCTTACATCCAATATCAGTGGGGCTTACTCATTAGCAGCACATACTGCATGTATTATACTGTTTGTACTCACCGTTCTTTGTCCTTAGGGAACCTGTGAAATACCAAATGAGGATCGGTTTCTTTTTGTTTATGGCACACAACACACTTGTGTGACTTCTTTACTGTCGGCGCCATGATTTCGTTGGAGTCAACTGTCAAATTCTGAATATAAACAAACACACGACAAACGATGTATACCTACAACGCCATCTGAAATTGGAGCAATCAACTATTGTGTTCACTTTGGAGTTGCCAACTAGCGTATTAAACTCTTATTTTGAGCCTTCCTATCTTCCTTCAGTATATAGTCTTTGAGTTGGCCCGTATCTAGTGAGAACGGTGCGGTTTGCGGCGTGCGTTGACGTCCAGGATTCTCAGAGGCTACCACCCTTAGTGTTCCCGTGGTATTTTGAATTGCCTGCAGGCATTAGAGCTTGATCCAGTTGACCTACTCATCAGCGTCAGTGAGTTCTTGGAACTCATGGTGACAAGTAGGGCGGCATTCTACAGGTATGAGATATTTTTATAGCTATTTCCGACGACGATCGTCGATCGCTGAGTACCTGTAGATGTGCACGCCCCTGTTTGCAGTACAGTCCTCTGGACCTTGTATGTCCTGATGAGATAATCCACTAAGCTTCTTGTGATGATTCCCTTTGTAAAACTTTGTAAGATTATTTGTTCTTTTTTTTTTTGTAGTTCATTGTTTATTAAGTTAAGTTTAATATTTAAGTTAGTTTGTCTGTGTTAGGTAGGATTAATATTAAGTTTCCCATTTATTTTCTCTTTCTTCCTTCTACCTAACTTAGTTTATTTGGTTAGATTTTTATGGCCATTAATTTGAAAGGTAGCTGCCTGAAATTTCACATTTAGAATTTTCCTATTTCTTATCTTAGGGTTTAATTTAGTTGTAGGTGATCTTTCAAAAATCTTATGGTTGATTTTCCCTTGATTTGTGTATTCGTTTATTTTGGTTATTATCGTTACCAACCATTACTTTTTTGTGTGTGTAAATAAATATTGTAACTTTTGTTGAGGTGTTTGTTCTTTTGTTCCCAAGTTGCTGTTTTACATTTTTACTGACCGCAAATTCTGAGTAGAGACAAGAACCCTTGAAATTACGGCCGTAAATAAGGTCTTAACAGTAGTTTAAATAAAGATATTAATAGTTAATAAATTATTTGCATTAAAGTCCTGTCACAACAATCATAAATGCCTATTTTATAGTTATATTGTCAGCCTTCTTTACAATATCCTGTTAAGATACAGCTCAACAATATTGTATCTTTATTTGAATAATTAATACAAAATATATTTATTACTTTTTTCTCGTTGGTAACTAACCAAACTAGCTAGCATTCCGAAAAAAAGATAAGATAAAAATTTTATTTTTTTATTTGTTTGTGTTCCACGTAGGCTACTTGGAAATTTTATGACTTCATGCAAATTTCAGAAATATTTATATAACCAACAGTAATACTCAAGGTTATTCGTGTATATTTTGTTGCTGTAATGTGAGTTTTCTTAGGCTATGAAGAAATATAAAAATAAAAATATAGGCTACAAAAATCCGCGTATATGGTATTTCATTGGGGAACAGTCAGACTTCTATTACCCTGAAAGGCATATTGTTTTCCTCGGTGTTATGCATTGTAATTTGTTGTCTGTGCGACAAAAATAAAAAATTAAACTCAATTCCATAAATATTTCTTCCCTTTTCCGTTTGGTATTAGTGCAAGTTGACAGAAAATTTAATGACGCTTTTTTTTCTCTTGTTTTTTTATGTGCCAACCTATTTCCATGCATAGAAAATTAAGAGTAGTTTTTTATTATGAAATTTAGATTATTTTTTTGTTTTACCCCACAAAATAAAAAAAAAAATAAGGAAACACTCATAAAAGCACACGAATTTCTTTTTATTTATATTATAGTAGAAATAAAATCTACAGTAAAATTTCCTGAAGACTCCAGATAACCAATGGGAATCAGGTTTATTTCCTAAAGGAAACCAGCTGTTCTTATGACGCGTCGACAATCGAAAAGCATTAATACCTAGTAGACTTTAGGACAATAAAACTGGTAAAAGAACAGATGAGCCTCTATGGGGCAGCAAATAGGGGCCGAAGGTTGTGAGGAAACATAGCTGGGAGGGAATGGAAGTATTTGCTGAAGGTCAAGAGGGAGTGAGAGAAAGGTTTTTTAAATTTCGGTGTCATGTCCAAGGGAAACACTAACATATTAATCATTAACAATCTTCAGAGGCTTGTACAAAACTCTTATTTGTGGTTTCTCAGAATTTTCATTGAATATTATATTCTTGTTACTCAAATTAATTTCCAGTTAATTTTTCTAAAAAAAGATGTTTTATCATTTTTTAAAAATCCTCCCATAACTCACTGAATACAATTATGTTTTCAGCAAATCTTAAATTGGTAAGATATTCCCCAAAAACAATAATTCCTATATTCAATGTAAATTCTTCTAAATATGGCGTGAATAATTTTGAGGGGATAAAGTATTTGTTTCCAATTCACACACACACACACACACACACACACACACACATATATATATATATATATATATATATATATATATATATATATATATATATATATATATATATATATTCATATACATGT
>NC_090747.1:40721981-40727511 GCF_036898095.1 Palaemon carinicauda | reverse complement strand
TGGTATCTCGTAGAAACTGATTGTATGAAGGAGAGCTGGCTCCTTTGTCTCTTATTGGGTGAGTCACATGTCAATCACATCCGTGCGGGAGTAAATCTCTCGGCAATGTTGCTCTAAGGTTGATAAACCTGACATCACCTGCAATACTCAGATAGTTATTCTCTCCTCTTAACGCAGGAGTAAGCACCCATTTAATGTTTAATATATTTACACAACAACAAAGTACGTCCAGAAAATTTGTTTTTTTTGCTATAAAATTGAAGGAGCATATCGCACCTTATGCAAGGTCTCGCAATTCATAGTATTCTATCGCAACCACAGTTCACTAATACAAATAATAAACTGTGATTTGTACATGATTGTTTCCTGTGTTTAGAATAATAATAATAATAATAATAATAATAATAATAATAATAATAATAATAATAATAATAATAATAATAATAATAATAATTATAATAATAATAATAGCTCTGATATTTTCAACATTTCAATCTACGTTAATGTAATTTTCGGAGATGATATGTAAATTCATGACCCAATGCACTACGTCTATTACTTTAAATGTGTGCAGGTAAGCATTCGTTGAAGCACCATCCAGATGGGTCCAGTGTTTGGTGATCGTTTTATTTTATTATCATTTGGGTGATGATTTTAGGTTGCAACTAGCTTGAAGCAGCAAGTTACATCTGCTCATCGTCTTCCAATTTCCGGTTTCCCTGGCAGTTTTGATAAGATTTTTATACATATTTAAAATTGGAAGTTCATAATTACCTCGTAAAAAGTAGTCATTCTCCAATTATATTTTATACATTCATTAGCAAAATAAAAAAGGTATTAATTTTCCGTAAAAAATGAGGTTCGTTAATTTTAAATAGTTAATAATTTTTGGTTCATGGAAAACTAGTGCATAAAGAAAAAAAAAGACTATCAACGTGCCAACAGTAAACAAGGTAGATAACTCCCAACATCCATCAATCACGTATGATATCTGTCAATTTTGGAGAGATTATGGTAGCTGCTAAAAGGGTATTGATCCGATTGCTAGCAGATGAGAGGTATTGTGGAAGAGGGAACAGTAATTTAATAGATGAAAATGGGCAAATCATTATGGTAGATACCGAAGCTATGATATAGACATATGGTGATGAAGACAAGTGACTGTATAGAATAAGAGAGATTATTTTCTCATAAAAAAATAGCTTTTTAATATATATGTTTCGCAATATTTGGTAATATTTGGCAATATAGAAAATAATTAAGATAATAGGCTACATTAAAAACCTATATTATGATATTTTTGGCAAATAGAGCCCCCACGCAGATACAAAGACACACACATTCACACACACACACATACACACACACACACACACACACACATATATATATATATATATATATATATGTAATGTATACATTTATTAACCCATGACCCGAGGGATCATTGGAGAGTTGGGAGTGTGTGACGACAGCCATAACTGGATGTGAAAATAAACTAAGATAAAGCATTGCATAGGTGAACATTTATTTATGTCTTGTAATCATTTCACAAGCCTCCTGTGATAAACAGTTGACCTATTGATCCCTACCGGAACCACCTGACTTCCAGCTATAAGGCTATGTTATCATTTCTCTTGTATTTACATGAAACGATTAGATAACTAATACTACTTTATCGACGCAAGCTTATTGTGAAGTAGTTCTATTCATCTTTTCATACGGAATGGTCATCCGACCAAACCATCGATACTCCAGTGATGGAACTAACAATAAATTGTTTAAAGTTAACTTAAAACTTTGACTTATTTTAAGAAGTAACCTGCAAGTCTGATAATTCTATATTACATTGAAGAGATATGAGATGAACCACGATGCGTGCGTAAAACATTCTCATACTAACATATATATATATAATATATATATACATATATATATATATATATATATATGTATATATTTATGCATATATATATATATATATATATGTATGTATATATATATATATATATAGTATTTATATATATATATATATATATCCATCTATATCTATCTCTCTCTCTCTCTCTCTCTCTCTCTCTCTCTCTCTCTCTATATATATATATATATATATGTGTGTGTGTGTGTGTGTGAATATATATATATATATATATATATGTATATATGTATATGTATAAGGGGCCTTGGAAGGTGTTGAGGAAGTTATCCGATCTTAATTATGAAATAGAAGCTCCCGGGACCAAACGAAAGTGTCGAATTTTTCACATTAACCGACTGAAACCTTTTGTCTCTAGTAGATCTGATACTTTGGAAACCGGGTATGAATCGGTTTCTTTGGTGGCAGAGGTGCTTCCTGATGGGTCTGAGGAAATAATTAATCAAGTACCTTCAGATTCTCTATCCAAGAATGTGCAATGTTTGGATGGGTTGGATGAGCATCTGAAGCATCTTGATCAAAATCAAAGAAGGGAAATGGAAGGTTTAATTCATTCTTGTCAGATTTGGTTAGAGACTCTCCCGGTTTGTCTAGTTTAATTGAACATGATGTGGTAGTAGGAGAAGCTCCACCAATTAAACAAAGCCCTTATATAATAAATCCCAATAAAATGGATATAGTCAATAAGGCAATAGAATATATGTTGAAGCATGATTTAATACAACCTTCTGTTAGTCCTTTGAGCTCCCCTATAGTATTAGTGAAGAAATCCGGTGGACAGTATCGGATGTGTGTGGACTATCGTAAAGTTAATAAGCATACTAAAAATGATTCGTTTCCCCTTCCTAGAATTGACGACTGCATAGACTGTAGTGGTTCAGCAAAGTATATCACAAAATTTGATTTGCTCAAGGGCTACTGGCAAGTTCCTCTGTCGGATCAAGCAAGAGAAATTTCAGCATTTGTCACCCCATTCAGCTTGTATGAATGCAAGGTCATACCTTTTGGGATGAGGAAACCTGCTTGTACTTTTCAAATATTGATGAACCGTGTGGTCTGTGGATTAGAAGGTACTGAGATTTACATTGATGATCTTGTTGTCCACAGTAATGATTGGAAAACTCATTTACTTAGGTTACGTAATGTTTTTGAAGCTCTCCGTGCTGCGGGTTTAGTTATTAACCTCGCTAAATGCAAATATGGTAAGGCTAAAGTTGTGTATCTGGGTCATGAGGCTGGTCTGGGACATACAGCCCCAAAACAGGCTAATGTCATGGCTATATTTAAAGAGACCTTGCAATGTCCGAGAAGTTCGAAAGGTGCTAGGTATGATGGGCTACTATAAAAGGTTCGTTTGGAACTTTTCTGACATTGCTCGTCCCTTGAATGATCTTTTGCAAAAGAATAAGAAATTCATTTGGACTAGCGAGTGTGAAGAAGCATTCATTAGAAATAAGACTATTCTCATGTCTAAACCTATTTTGATTTCTCTGAATTTTCAAGCTCCCTTTATAATTGCTGTTGATTCTAGTGATATAGGTATTGGAGGAGTTTTCTTTCAAAAGGGTGAGGACAAGGAGGTGTACCCAATCCTACTACAGCAAAAAGTTGTTAACGGCAGAGCGTAAGTATTCAACTATTGAGAAAGAGGCTCTCGCCCTGATCCGTACCATATCTTATTTTAAACCATAATTAACTAATCTTTCTTTTCCAGTGGAGGTATGGACGGATCATAATCCGTTAGTTTTTATTGAACGGATGAAAGGGTCTAACCAAAGGATTTTACGTTGGGCCTTGCAACTGCAAGAGCTCAACTTGGTAATTAAACATAATAAAGGATCTGATAACAAGATCCCAGACTCCTTGTCTAGGAGGTTGTGTTTATTTTTGTTGGTCTTTTCCTGCCTCTTTCGCCCTGCTCGTTCCTCTTTGTGTTCATTTAGAGTGAAAGCAAGTGCTAACTTTATGGTTTATTCCGACATTGTTCGGTGGTTTCGTTTATTTATACGATATATTTTTTTCTTTTTTTTTGCCAGTGTTTTTAGTTTAAGTATTAGCTGTAAGAAATATTCAGTTCTATATTAGTCATATTTTCTTATAAGCTGATATGTAGCTCTTTGTGCCATCTGTTATGACTTTAATTTTTAGCGAGGACTTCTGGAATTTCAGAACTTTATCATTTTTGTGATTTAGTAAATTTTTGTTTTCTTGGCTTTAGAATTATGTTCGATTATTTTTTTTTCTTTTATTTCCAGGCTTTGTATTTAGTTAGACTGTTTATATATTGGTATGTTTAATTAAGGTATATATTTAATGCTGACCTCTTTATTTCAGGATGTGTAATGCACAATTGTGTGTACTTTATTAGATAACCCTATGCATGTTTATATTAAGGTTATCTTTACCTTTGAGATTGATGCTACTTTTAGATTTAATTGATTCTTTATGTTGTTTAAATTTTTTTATTACTCTATTTGATAAAATATTTTTTGTAAGGGGAGAAACGTATTAGATTAAAGTAAATTCATTATAATTTAATTATAAATTGTTAATACTTGTCCAACCTTTAGATCTTGTTTTAGGTTCAAGTTTATTAACAAGCTAACGTCGTTTTTCGTATATCTAAGCTTTTTCTTAGTTTGATGAGCTCTGTAAGAGAGTCATATGACTTCGCAGTTTTGCTTTGTTTACCACCTTCTTCCCTGGTATTAGTGAACTACTGAAGTGCCTTATTAACGATCTTTGTTTCTCTTCCCTAAGAGCTTTGTTGACACGAGTGGAAGGGTTGATCGAATAATGGTGATAAGTGACAGAGTTAGTTCGAGTTCCTCCTCACAGCCTGACGCTCTGCCACTTAATTTTTGGTTACTTTTGTAGTTTTGGGATCACGTCCTTCGCTGTCTTGTGTGTGGTCGCTGGTGTTTGTCACTCGCGACATTCATCAGCCACGCCCCTTCCCTCGTTCGTCGGAAGAGTTTCGAACGAGTTGGCCCAAAGACTATATACTGAAGGAAGATAAGAAGGCTCAGGCTTTTAACACACAGATGAGTGTGCTATGAAAAGATTCCAGATACTCCCATGCGAAACGAATGGCTCCATCTGTTGAGCGAGCAACCAAACATTCAGAGCGGCAATGCTTACGGGTATATAGGATGGAATTCGATTGTAAATTTTGCGACATATTTGTTCATAATATGCATTACTATGTCAGTATATTTTACTCATATATTCATGATATTCTTAAATTTTAGGTAACTAAATTGCAAATTATGTTTCTCAGTCTATTTTTCAGAAATTCAATAGCTGTATCTCTTATGATTTAGTTAATTTTCTTGCAAATTTAAGTATTGTACAGCATTTTACAACCATTTTTAAATGTTCTATACAATACCACATTCGAATAAATTAAAACATACTGTATATCTGATTTGTTAAACTTAGCCACAAATGCTTATGTGTAGGCATACATTTAATTACAGTTTGTAAGCCACTGTAAGATGGAGAGATATTAGGTGTATAAAAACACAATTGTATTTTATTTTTTATTGAAATGGAAAAGCATGATGCACTCATGTATAGTTTAGTATTATAAAC
>NC_090747.1:40701981-40714481 GCF_036898095.1 Palaemon carinicauda | reverse complement strand
TATCTAAAGCTGCCTTATCAAGGAGAGTAATTATGCAAGGTGATGCATAGGGAATTAAAGAATATAATGAATCAACATTTTCCCCAGATCAACGTAAAAACTATTCTTTATAACAACTTTAAAATGAAAAACTTACAAGTATGAATGTACAGTTTGTATTTGGGTTCTAGCAATAGGGCCCTAGCTGTCAGAGCATCGGAACATGAAGGGAGAAGTTACAGAACAAAAAAGATCCTGGCTAGGCCCCTCCAGTCATCCGTGAGGGGCCACTCAGAAAACATATGTAACAAGCAGGTAAATCTACAAGAATTTTCCATTGTATTTAGAGGGAATTACCAATCTGAAATTCGAATCTCTAAAAGTTTACTAATTAGGACCTTAAGGCCAACTTTAAATAATGAAATCTCTATCTTTCTATTGAAATTGTTTTGAGTATTCATTATTTTTTTTATGTTTTTAGTCTAATTCAAATTATGGAATTCACTTCATGATGTGCTATTTATATATGAAAACTTTTCGGGTAAATACTGTAACTTAAACGGTTTGTTTTTAACTTACGATGTTGTAAAACTCTACTTTTCTCTGTTCGCTATGTATATGGATAATATAAGTATTTGTTAAACTCAAAAAAAAGGAAGAAAAAAAAAAGGAATTTACCCGAAAGCTTAATTGGCATAATAGTAGAAAAAAAAATGTCATGGATTGTATTACTGAACGTCCTACAATTTCTTATTCTAGTAATAATAATAATAATAATAATAATAATAATAATAATAATAATAATAATAATAATAATAAATATTTTTTCTCGATTCACCGAATTCCTGTCTCATAACGGAAAACTGCATTTAGCTCTGTCTCGGCTGCCATGGTAATGTCCTTAATCTTGAATGACTTAATCTAGAGAGACATTAACTTCATAAACTCGGGTAGAAATCTAATGCGATAAATGGCAACTGATGAATGAAGAGCTACTAAGGTTGGGATTTATGGCTTAACTCTATAGTTTGTTTCTTACTTGACTTTTCTCCTGGTTCAACACCATCCAGCGATAACTAAAATCTATCTTCCTTTCTCTAAAATTTGCCTCAGTACACATGGTGAAATTTCAAGAAGATTCTGGGGAGAGAAAATTTCAAGGGATTTGTATTATCAATGATTTATAACCACAACGATGATGAAGTACCCAAGAGTTTATGTAAACAAGGAAATTATCTCACCGAAGATTAATGGATTTATGCTTTCCTAAAATGTATACAGACAATATTCTCTTCAATCTTAACATATCTAGATATTATGCTGCAAGGTATGCAAGAGAAGGCAAAGAAAATTAGCAATATCACTTCCGTTTTGGTTGCTGAGAAATCACATCAAGTCAAGTCAAGTATATAAAAGTTTCCCTTTTAATTTTTTTTCCGTGATATGTATGGACTAATTGTGTCCAAACAACGGATGAAAAAGGTTGCACAAGAAAGTATTAGTTTTATTTTAAAGTCACGAATTTTTTTAGGAAACCTTTGCCGATATACTTAAATTCTGTTTACTTCGTTCAGCCTATTGACAATCTATTGTATCGATTTGCTCTCTGTTAGTAGAAGTGTCTTCAATGAAAAAAAAATTTTGAAATCCATCATAAAAGATTAACGATAGTCATAAGATACTTTTTCCTTGTTCTTGACATAAGCTTCCAGTATTTAAAAAAAAAAAAAAAAAAAAAAAAAAGTGTAATATTTTTAGATTTCTAGTATTTTTTTTCAGTGTTTTCTAAATTAGACATTCTCATCTTGATATCTTGCCTGGTGATGTAAACTGGTAGTTTCATTAATATTAACTTTCTATAATAAAGACAAAGTTTTCCTGAAGTGATATCTATTTCTTTTTATTGATATTGATAATTATGTTATAAATTTGAAAAATATAATTACAGGGAATCTCTGTATTTTCTTCAGTAAATCAAATTTACATCCTTTTTCTCTAGATCCATTATCACTAATACTTGTTTAACAGGTCTCCGGACAAATGTAAGGTGCCTTATAGGCGCAAAGGTAATAGAATGTTCTTCAATTTCATAATGAAAAATTTGCTCATCACAAAGAAGATTTTTTTGTTTTTACTCCATAAGTGTGATTCTTCAAAATGAAATAATGATATATTCAATAGACAGTGAATATAAATCTTCCTTCTATACCCTCTAAAGCATGACAGGTCATTTATATGCATAAAGATAGTATTTTTTGAATAGTTATAGAGTAGCTTAGCGTGTTTGCACTTTGTAATATTATCTCTAAAGTTTTATGTTTATTAGCAATAATTGTCTTTTCCTATAATCAATGTTATTGGCACGATACTTTGTTCCTTTCTTGGTAATTCAGTAAAAGCAATTTTCTTCCCCTAATTAAATAAGCTCAGGTCTCCATTCCATATTATTCAAATTAATTCAGTTTCTCGAAAGAATAATCAAATATTTTCCTTTAATTACTAATCTCGAAAGCATGAATGTTATGATGTTGCGTTAAAAACAAAAAAATAAATAAATAAATATATCGGCATTCTTAAGATGAAATAATTTTATGGGTTTTAAAAGTACGTTAACTTTGCTATAATGTTTCACCTACAAACTCTCAGGAAGAGGAAAATGTGATGATTGACATGTATCTTTTTACACCATCATTATAATAAACGCTATTTGAAAAACTGAGGGCTCTCGTTAGCAAGAACAGAATACTACCTCTGCCAAGGAGATTATATTTTCAAGTCGGTTTATTTATTTGTTTGTCTGTTCGTCTGTGGACAGATTTACGTCAAAACTACTCAACAGAGTCTGACGATATATTCACCACAGGTCATGGAAGACCCCATAAAAATTTCATAGATGATCCGAATCTGGATTTCAATATTTCATAATTTTAAAGGATACGCCAAACCAAAATGACGGATATTGAAGAAATTTCCACCACAGAGGGATTCAGTAAATTTCGGAAATGATCCGATTTAAATTTTTTGACAACTTGAAAGATTACGTCCAAAGAAATTGACATATTGGATTTTCATCAAATTTGACCAATGGATAGATGTTATGTATCGGAAGGAACCATAAAATTCTGGAGGTGATACAGATTAAGATCACGATTCGGGATCAACATTGCACTTTTTACCATCTACTCTATAGTCAGTACATGAAATGTGGGAGGTAATATCCTTAAAATCTAGTTAAATGTTGGCAATATTCATTGTCGGAGGTCTGGAATCTGTGATTGCTTTTATTTATTAAATTTTTACGATGGCAGAACCTTAAATGAAGAACATTTCATGAAACATAAGAAAAAAAAAATTCTTACAAGTATCATTACATTGAGGGATTAAAAATTTTGATGTTCTTTTAAAAATGCTATATCGGGTTTTATACATCATTTCCTGGTTTATATGACTAACGTTGAATTTGCAGGAATTAATGAGTACTCTAAGAAGATAACAAAGAAAAGTAAATGTGTATGTGAATTTAATCTTTTAGGTGAGCATTAAGTCATATAGTTAGTGGTAAAACGGAAAAGATATTAAAGCCCAAAGCTCTGTGGGTGTTAGAGAGAGAGAGAGAGAGAGAGAGAGAGAGAGAGAGAGAGAGAGAAAGAGAGAGAGAGAGAGAAATGTAGGTTCAGAAGGTTTATTGTTAGTGTCACAGACTTTATATAACTGCAACTTGCAAATCATTTTTACTGACCCATTTCTTTGATTTCATTGTATTTAAATAGAACAATAAAGATTTTAGTTCTGATAAAATATAGTGCCTCTAAAACTGAGACTTTATGCTCCAAACAAAGCTCAAGACTTCTCCGATCAACAACGCTGAGGTCGTAAAATGTTGCTCTTGCAAATCTTAAATATCTTCACATCTGCCGCTCCTCAAGCTGGTAGACATCTTGTCCATATCAACAAAGTTATTCTACCGATTTTCTTTACTAAAGATTTTCCTGTTTATTTAACTTACATCCTCATCGTATGTTTTAAGGAATAATGCAAAAAATATAAATTAGTTATGTTTTCCTAGATACTTATGCTGATAAGTATCACATGAATTTTTTTTTTTCTTCGAAATCAGAGATCACAGTAAATGACAATTTCTCATTGCTACAATATATTGGTATATGGTTATAAATGACATTATCTTGATTCACAACACACACACACACATACACACACACACACACATATATATATATATATATATATATATATTTGTGTGTGTGTGTGGGTAAGTTTGTGTTTGTTTTCATGCGTGCATTAGTGTGTTTTTCTCCTCTATATGTAATCTTATTTGATTTATCCATGCTAAAGTAGGTCGAAGGACACTCTCGTCCTCCAAAATTTGGATTAGGCAAAAGGGATGACAGAGGGAAAATGCTTGTAGAATTTACAGAGAAGAAACAATTTTTTAAATCATAAACAACTTTCATGAAAGGGAACATAGAAAATTATATAAGGGAAGAAGAAATGGAAAAAATCTTAATGAAAAATTCCATTTAGGTAAAGATGTAACACTTTTAACAATATTGGTATGAAGAATAACTTTGCCAATAAAAATAATGAAACACCTGAGACGGTACCAAAAGTAAGAGTATGAGAAGTCAAGAAAGCATTAAAAGGCCTGAAAGAGGAAAAAGAACAGGAGAACATGGTATAAACAATTTTTTCTTCGATAGATGGATGAAATTTATTATTGGTTAAAGTGGCTGAATTCTACACCAATTCTCTGCAAGAATGCTCTACAGTATTCCTACCGCTTAGAAAACCTTTATTATTATAACTAATTCACAAAAATGGATATACAAAGGACCAGACAAACTACCACCACCTAAGTTTATTCTACGTAATATATAAAATATTTACAAAGATCATACAAGGCCAATTAGAAAGAAGCAGAGGAAGGTAGAGTTGATGATGGATTCACAAATAGAGAACGTTTGCAGGTGTGGACTGCCATAGTGTAAGTTAGTGTAAGGACATGTCTGAGGGACTGGATCTCCGGTAAACTAATAACGGTTGATGATAATGATGATATACACCCACACATGTACATTATATATATATATATATATATATATGCATATATATATATAAATATATATATATATATATATATGCACATATATATATATATATATATATATATTTGAGATTAAAATCATTATGTTTATACAGACAAGTAGTGAGGAAAGTAACTTTCATTTTACTAATATAAAATTTAACTTTTTTAAGCCGCCCAAAGAAAGAGAAAATAGAAATGAATACTAAAAAAGGGGCAACAAATTCAATATTTTACCTGTGAGTATTATTTGTGTATATAATGTAGATATTAAGATTATTGTGTAAAAACAAACAAGTAGTAAAAAAGGGAATTTTCTTTTCAATTATATAGAATTTACATTATCAGCCAATAAACAATGATGATATTGAAATGAATAAATAAGAAAACTAAAAAAGGGGCAATATTTTAGGTAAGAAAAATTGTTTTGTCAAGCAATTGAAAAAATATTTATTATTCTCCCCAACAGAAATAAACGTAGAAATTATCGATAGAATTAGTGTGTAAACATTTTATTTTTTGTGAACATTGAAAAAACTAAAAAATAAGCAAATAAATACTCAGAAAAAATCACTAAAATTCCATTAATAAAATCTCAGAAAAGTCCTAAGCCCCACTCGTTTCTCATATCATCTCTCTACACTTTCCAACACTCAACAACTCAATTATTGCTACTGTTATTACTTAAACAATTTTACTACTAGTGATTAAAAAAATATCATTAAAATGTAAGCAGAAAAATTTCATCAAAATCTTACATACACACACACACACACACACATATATATATATATATATATATGTGTGTGTGTGTATATACATATATATATATATATATATACTGATATATATATTATATATATATACTGATATATATATATATATATATATACATATATATATATATATATATAATATATGTACACATATATATATATATATATATATATGTATATATTATTACCTACAAGTGTAAGTCTCATTTTTTGTAACAAAATGATATAAGACATATTTTGTTATAGAATGGTAAAGTGCCTTTTCCACCTCAAAACTGAACATAGAACCTATTTGGAAACGTTTCAACTTCAATAAAGTATATATATATATATATGTGTGTGTGTATATAATATATATATATATATACATACATATATATACACATATATATATATATATATATATATACATATATATATATATATATATACATATATATATATATATATATATGTATATATATGTGTGTGTCTGTGTGTGTATATATATATATATATATATAGACACACACATATATATACATATATATATATATATATATATGTTAGCGTTGTACTGTTATAAACACATTAGTTTTCCAATCAAATGTCTCTTCGATGTGGTGTAATGTCAGACTTGGAAGGTTACTTCTTTATCTGAATAAGTCTAAGTAAGTTAACTGTAAAACAGTTTATTTCTTTAAAAACAGTTATTAACATCTCAATCATAGGAGTATAGATGGTTTGGTCGGATGACCGTTCCGTATGACATCTTAACCAGAAAGTGACTAAAATATCCATATTGAATTTAAAGTCTAATTAGTTATCTCAGCACTTAAGGATTTATTGTAAACACAACATACTTAGATCCGTTCGAGAGACAACCCTTTCTCACGGTTTGGTTGTGTTTACTCTTCATGAAAAATGTTACATTGCATTTGAATAGAAGTGTCTTGAGTTTCGCATCCTGGTTAGGACTGACTATGGCATTTCTCACACTCGCTCCTAACTTCCATATTGACCTCTTAGGTCATGGATTTCAACATGTAATTTTACATACATTACATTAGGTCGTTCAGCTAATTTTAATTAATTGAACTCTAATGACATGCTCAAAATATGTTTACTAGGAGTGTGACTGGATATATATATATATATATATATATATATATATTCTTTTTTTTTAACTTTAGCCACAAGCAAATGATTAAGGATGAATGTTCAAAAAGGTACATTTAAAAAAATTACATACCCCAACAGATATTGTCAAATCAAAAAGAAAAAATGCATGGTAAAATACAGATCATATATATGGTACATTGCTAGCAAACGAGTATATGGTACCAATCAAAAAAAAAAATACTGATATACATATGATTCGGTAACTTGTCAAAAAATAGTTGTTACCTTTGTCAAAAATATAGATTATTATAATACGATAACTAATAAAGAATATTTGTTACTTTGGTAAAGATAGAACTTTAGTGTACAAACACTAATTCCTGGAACGTACACGCACCACGTTTTCGTATATATATATATATAATATATATATATATTTATATATATACATATAAATATATATATATATATATATATATAAATATATATATATATATATATATATTTATATGTATATATAAATATATATATATATATATATATAGGCTATATATGTATTTATATACATATATATATATATATATATATATTTATATGTATGTATATATATATATATATATGTATATATATATATATATATATATTTATATGTATATATATATATATATATATTTATATATATATATATATATATATATTATATTTATATATATATATAATTATATTTATGTATATGTATATATATTTATATGTATATGTATATATATATATATTTATATATATATATATATATATATGTATATATATATATATATATATATAAATATATATATATATATATATATATATATTTATATGTATATATATATATATATATATATATTATTTTTATATATAGCACTTATATATTTTATTAGATGCCCATAGATTCCTTATTTTAACATTTAGGGCTTATATATTTTAATAGATGACCAAAAAATTATTTATATTTTAACTATTTTTTTTTCAAATGTTTTTAAAATGTTTTTTGAAATGCAAATGTTTAAGAGTCTCTTCAACTACATATTAATAGCGTACTAACTGCTTTTCTTGCACAACAATTTTCCAAGACAATTGTACTCCTTTGAGCGAATGAGAGGGGCCAGTTTCAAACAGCTTTAAATAAAATAGAAGTTTTGTCTGGTCATGGCAAAACATTCTGTGTGATCTCCAACTTATTTTTTTTTAACCTACGCCAAACAAAGATGCTAACGGCGATAAATATCATCACCGTAATGCTGATTGCTGCTAGTAACACGTAGAAACGAAGGTCTGCATAAGTCGGTGTCGGGTGGTCCATCTCGGTTAATTTCATCAACCGCTTAGCCCCTCGTGTATTGTATGGGAGAGGTAAAGATGGAATTGTACTCGACCATGTAAAGTTCGTGAAGTAGGCCCGTTCTCTGATGATAGTCTTGATTCCTCGGACCGTGTAATTCGTGGACGTACCGATACAACCATCTGCTGCAACGAAGATTTGGGAATAGGACGTGGATGAGTCCCGGGGCATGATACATTGAAGCCGGCCTTGCCGTATCGTATCCACGAACTGTTGTTCAGTCTGCAGTTGAACTTATTATTGACAAAGGGATAAAGCTTTTTCAGACAATTTTCATGTGTATGGGAGAGAGCACCGTCTAGCACTATACCTAACTCGCATGAATCCATTGAGTTTTTATGAATTCAAAGGAGTCAGCTGTACATATTTTTTTTATTCATTGGCGTCTGAACAGTGAGTTAATTGATTTAAGTCTTTAATGACCGTATATGTTTCCTTGTCTGGGGAAATCAATACGTGTCCTGTCAAACTGGATATTACTGGATTTGAGTGATTCGTCATGAAAATCGGAAATGGTGATATCCTGTAAGATTGCCAGGCATCGGAAGAATTAAAGGGAAATGTAATCATAATCCTGTGATTTTCAACGCTTACTGTAATTAGGTTGTAATAAAATTCTAACCTACGTGCATCTAACAAAGGAATATAACCTAATTTCTCCTGTCCGTTCTCCACAATTAACGTTAACTCTCTTATCGGCAACAAATGGGGTGACAGTACACCTTTAGTCGCTAACGACATAGCTTCCACATAGTCTTTTGATTTCTCAATGAAATGTGCAATTCTATTATGGATATGATCTATTTTTGAATCATATTACGTTAACGTTGCCAACAAATCTTGTACTTCCATAATCTGACTGATATTACTAGAATGTTCGTTCACCAAACTCATAATATGATTGATTGAAGCTAACTGATTCCTTAGTTCTGATAAAATCAATTCATTTTCATGAGTCAAAAACTCATTTTCTTATTTTGATTACTAATCTTAAGACGATTGGAAATCCCTAAGCCTAAACTTGCAACAGAACCAAAGATGTTTAGTGCAGCAAAAATAAAGGTTATCGTGTCTTACTGTCCACATCAAAAGGTCACAAGCCAAAGATTCTGCCTCGTAAGTCTTATTTTGCAAGTCGTCGGATAGCATCTCAGCAACTTTTAGTGTTGATGCAAGCGAACTCTCTGTATTAAAAGGAAAGTGTCTTCTATGCTTTTCATTTAAAGAAACAGTAAACCTTGAAATGGCGCTCTTTAAGATAGTGACGTCATTCTCTGGGAGAAAAAATTGCTTGCATGCGTTATTCAACAACTACGTTACTTGATGTAATAAAAACGTCTTCTTGTCTCTCTACTCTAGTGCCATATCTAAAATCTATACTTTTAGTTTTAGTGCTCTTCCACACGAGAAAAATGTCTGAGCGAACAATATCACTCCTAACAATAAAAACTTCATCTTGGAAACCTGTAATGAGAAAAATATATGTAATTACTCCTGTATTAAGAAAAAAAAAATTTTAACATATAAATTTCATAGATAAAGAATAAAAAAAAAATTCCATCACTTCCTTTTCTCTTATTTAAATTTTTTATGTGAGCCAATGGTACAATTCTTTCATCAGTGGGCTGGGATACGTTTTGAGCTCTAAATCTATTGGCTGTTAATGTTTCCAAAATGCTAAATAGGCCTTCAAACTTAGGTGTTAGTTTACAATTGAGTCCTTTACGTACATTTACCTGTATGTATACACTATCACCCACGGTATATGTTTTAGTTGGCTTTGCTATTTTATCATGATTCCTTTTCATTATGATTTGTGATTCTTCTAAATTCTTTCGAAGGATATCAAAACGACTTTTGCTTGCATTTTTTACATTCTTTTAAAGGATTTGATAAATTAGTTGTAGGCGTTAATACATGGAAAGGCGTTCTAACTGGTGGGGTACCCATAAAATGCCTCGTGCGGGCGACATTTTAATTGATATATGATATGAGTGATTCAGAGTACTTAGTACCGCAGGTATTGCAATATCCCAGTTGGGGTCTGTTCCCCCTAGTGTTAATCTTAATAGGTTTGAAACCTTCCTATTCGCTCTTTCCACTAGCCCCTTCGACTCTGGGTGATAGATCATGGTATTGATTTTCTTTATGCTAAGGAATTCACACAATGAGGTAAGAAAGTGATTATCAAATTCTCCACCTGAGTCTGAGATTATCATTTGTGGAATTCCATGTTTACAAATGTAACAATCGTAAAACTTCCTAGCGCATTCAATCGCAGTTTTAGTTTTAAGCGCTATTAGTTCCGTATAACGAGTCAAAGCATCTACAATTACTAAAAGGTGCTTATTTCCTCTGGCTGTGCTGAAGGCTGTGTATGGGATACTATTTTCTTCTAATGATATCTGGTGAATGCCTTTAAGTAAGTCCAAGCTGGTAAAACATCTATTATGACCTAACAAAGATAAAATATCGTCAGTACATGGCACTGGGAATCGATCAGGGATTGTTTCCTCATTCATGCGACGGGAAATCTACGCAGATACGCCATGTTCGATCTTTTTTCGGTACAACTATTAATGAAAAATTATAAGGGCTGTTCGATTTCCTAATGACTCCTTCTTCTAGCATTTTACCTACTTCGTCATTTATCTCATTCTGGAATTTCATAGGGAGTCTGTATGAGGGTACATAGATAATTTTCTGCTTGTCCTTTAACCTTATTTGATATTCTATGACATCTGTCTTTCCTAAAGATTCATCCGTAGTGGAAAAAAACATCATGATATTCAGTTAAAAGTCCACAAAATTTCTGCTGAATTTCTTCTTCTTGAATGTCTTTATTGATTTCATTTTTAATAGATTGTAAAAGGAATTCATCCGCAACTGATTAAGCTTGGTTGATTTCAGCGACGGTAAGAATACGATGTTTATAAACTTTTACATCCAAGATATGTTGATTTTTGTGAATTACTAAAGTGGTATTTAAATGATTGCAGACTTCAATATTACATTGTTGATGTGAGCCTACTGTATAAATAGCTTGTGTGACGGACAATCCATTAGTTTTCAATGTGTCAGAAAGGATTAATATTTCAGATCCCGGTAATGTTTTCTTTATTTGCACTATTAAATTCGAAGGTACGTTCGGCTCGATAGATTGCGTGCAAGATGATATTAACGGGTGTGAACGAGAATTCTGTTGGGTCGCATATATCTTTTCTTTATTATTGAGACAAGTTATTGGTTCTTCAACGTACGTCACTGTTTTATTTGTCGTCTCCTTTTTATCCAAAACTGATTTTAAGGTATTAGAAGACTTATAGAATTTTCCTTTGATATACACGCCGTGCTTGGCAGGGGCTAAGATAATGTTTTGATTACCCATAGATGGATATCTTATAATTACAGCTGGATACATATCAATGTTTTGTACAACAACAAAGGTATCGGCAAACGTGCGCTTACCGACCTTGAACTGAACATAAGTTACGCCTATTACATTTAATTCATTATTTCCTATACCCGAGAGCCCTACTCCGGACTTCTCTATAGGGAAGTTCGAAAACAACATATGATGTGTCCTCAAATCCATGATATTACGTGGACTAACAAAGTAAAAAAATATTGTAAAGGATCGGTGTTCTAAATCGGCAGTAAATTTAAAAATGTATAATGATTAAAAGATAAACTCGACACTAAACTCCATATGTATATCTGAGTAATATTACAATCGAAAGTACTCTTGCCAACTTCAGCGGTAGATAGGCAATGCCCAAAGGATGTTAACAATCGATATTTTATAAAAGAACAACCACACCAGACCTAAGTTTCCCCAGACGATTCAAATGATTTCTCATTTTTTACCTCTGAGCTTTTCGTTCATGTCTGAGATGGTTCCATTTCGAATCATACGAATATATTATTTTGGGAGAAATGGCGTGCAAATGAGATTTTCCTTTGATAGACACCGGGCTCTCATGGAAGAAAGTTTTTGCCTTGTATGCAGAGGCTTGAACGCATATACACATGACCACACTTTTTGCATATCTATATATATATATATATATATACATATATATATATATATATATATATGTATATATATATATATATATAGATATATATATATATAATATATATATACATACACACACACACACAC
>NC_090747.1:40693078-40698981 GCF_036898095.1 Palaemon carinicauda | reverse complement strand
TTATGTCTTTAAAATATAATGAAACATACCCATTGAGAACTGTTAATCATCTTACAAATATTTGTTTTTATAATGACAAGCTTTAATACTCCGTTCCTAGAATCAACCTAAACTGCTAAGGGGAGATATTTTGATAAACCATGGTACTCTATTTTGACAGCAATAAACGAGAGAGAGAGAGAGAGAGAGAGAGAGAGAGAGAGAGAGAGAGAGAGAGAGAGAGAGAGAGAGAGAGAGAGAGAGAGAGAGAGAGAGAGAGAGAGCTGTATCTATACCATAGATATTACTATTTCTTATACAGTGTAAAACATAAATATGTAGTAAACGTGTTCGTGGGTCACAAACAATCATCTGTCGGGCCACTTTTGGCCCTCGGGACAGTAGTTGGCTCACCCTGATTTAGATAATCCATTATTTAGCATTTCGATAACATTAAATCTCTAGTGAGACAATTCCTGATGGGGTAATTAACTGATACACCAATAAGGCAATTGTCCATCAGTTTACTGACGCAGATATTTATGTTATGTATTTACCAAAATGTTCGCAATATGATTTGGAAAGAGTGTGTCATTTATGCATATTACCATTTTCAAAAAAAAATAAAGTTGGCTTTAAGGTCTTAATTAGTAAACTTTCAGAGATTCGAATTTCAGATTGGTAATTCCCTCTAAATACAATGGAAAATTCTTGTAGATTTACCTGCTTGTTACAAATGTTTTCTGAGTGGTCCCTCACGGATGACTGGAGGGGCCTAGCAAGGATCTGTTTTGTTCTGTAACTTCTCCCTTCATGTTCCGATGCTCTGACAGCTAGGGCCCTATTGCTAGAACCCAAATAGCAGATATTACAAACTGCACATTCATACTTGTAAACAATGTCAGAACACCAGTTAGAAGGAGATTTGTCTTTGTGATGGAAAAAGTTTTTCATTTTAAAGTTGTTATAAAAAATTGTTTTTACGTTGATCTGGGGAAAATGTTGATTCATTATATTCTTTAATTCTTTGTTCACCACCTTGCATAATTGCTCTCCTTGATAAGGCAGCTTTAGGTATACAGTCTCTTTTTCTACAGTACTTGTAATGGCCTTCTGTATGAAGATGTTGTTTAAGAACCTCTTTAAATCACTATTAAATATTTCAGCTGGGTATCAATTATTCAAAAAAAAAAAAGTACGTAAAATTATATTTCTAAATTAAATTTGATACAGGTTTTAAATTTTAAGCCTATATTTTACAGACGATATATGGAAGACACATATATAATATTTGAGAAAAAAAGACCATGCTGAACAATTTTTCACATATTTAAATTCTCAACATCCTAAGATAAATTTCACGGAAGAGGAAGAAGAAAACCATAAATTACCATTCTTAGACATAATGTTGGAAAGAGAACGAAGTACTATTAATACTGCAGTATTCAGAAAGAAAACTTATACCGGAGTAGGCCTCAATTTCATCGCTTTAAACTGAATGCCTTTTCAACTTTTCTATACAGAGCATGGCTAATATCTAAAACATATATCAAATTTCATATAGAAATATAATTTTTACGTCCTTTTTTATGAATAATGGATACCTAGTTGATATCTAAAGCTGCCTTATCAAGGAGAGCAATTATGCAAGGTGATGAATAAAGAATTAAAGAATATAATGAATCAACATTTTCCCCAGATCAACGTAAAAACTATTCTTTATAACAACTTTAAAATGAAAAACTTACAAGTATGAATGTACAGTTTGTAATAACTGCTATTTGGGTTCTTGCAATAGGGCCCTAGCTGCCAGAGCATCGGAACATGAAGGGAGAAGTTACAGAGCAAAAAAGATCCTTGCTAGGCCCCTCCAGTCATCCGTGATGGACCACTCAGAAAACATATGTAACAAGCAGGTAAATCTACAAGAATTTTCCATTGTATTTAGAGGGAATTACCAATCCAAAATTCGAATCTCTAAAAGTTTACTAATTAGGACCTTAATGCCAACTTTAAATAATGAAACCTCTATCTTTCTATTGAAATTGTTTTGAGTATTCTTTATTTTCTTCATGTTTTTAGTCTAATTCAAATTATGGAATTCACTTCATGATGTGCTATTTATATATGAAAACTTTTCGAGTAAATACTGTAACTTAAACGGTTTGTTTTTAACTTACGATGTTGTAAAACTCTACTTTTCTCTGTTCGCTATGTATATAAATAATATAAGTATTTGTTAAACTAAAAAAAAAATGAAGAAAAAAAAAAGGAATGTACCCGAAAGCTTCCTTGGCATAATAGTAGAAAAAAAAATGTCATGGATTGTATTACTGAACGTCCTACAATTTCTTATTCTAGTAATAATAATAATAATAATAATAACAATAATAATAATAATAATAATAATAATAATAATATTAATAATAATAATAATAAATATTTTTTCTCGATTCACCGAATTCCTGTCTCATAACGGAAAACTGCGTTTAGCTCTGTCTCGGCTGCCATGGTAATGTCCTTAATCTTGAATGACTTAATCTGGAGAGACATTAACTTCATAAACTCGGGTAGAAATCTAATGCCATGAATGGCAACTGATGAATGAAGAGCTACTAAGGTTGGGATTCATGGCTTAACTCTATAGTTTGTTTCTTACTTGACTTTTCTCCTGGTTCAACACCATCCAGCCATAACTAAAATCTATCTTCCTTTCTCTAAAATTTGCCTCAGTACACATGGTGAAATTTCAAGAAGATTCTGGGGAGAGAAAATTTCAAGGGATTTGTATTATCAATGATTTATAACCACAACGATGATGAAGTACCCAAGAGTTTATGTAAACAAGGAAATTATCTCACCGAAGATTAATGGATTTATGCTTTCCTGAAATGTATACAGACAATATTCTCTTCAATCTTAACATATCTAGATATTATGCTGCAAGAGATGCAAGAGAAGGCAAAGAAAATTAGCAATATCACTTCCGTTTTTGTTGCTGAGAAATCACATCAAGTCAAGTCAAGTATATAAAAGTTTCCCTTTTAATTTTTTTCCGTGATATGTATGGACTAATTGTGTCCAAACAACAGAGGAAAAAGGTTGCACAAGAAAGTATTAGTTTTATTTTAAAGTCACGAATTTTTTTAGGAAACCTTTGCCGATATACTTAACTTCTGTTTACTTCGTTCAGCCTATTGACAATCTATTGTATCGATTTGCTCTCTGTTAGTAGAAGTGTCTTCAATGAAAAAAAATGTCGAAATCCATCATAAAAGATTAATGATAGTCATAAGATACTTTTTCCTTGTTCTTGACATAAGCTTCCAGTATTTAAAAAAAAGAAAAAAAAAAGTGTAATATTCTTAGATTTCAAGTATTTTTTTTTCAGTGTTTTCTAAATTAGACATTCTCATCTTGATATCTTGCCTGGTGATGTAAACTGGTAGTTTCATTAATATTAACTTTCTATAATAAAGACAAAGTTTTCCTGAAGTGATATCTATTTCTTTTTATTGATATTGATAATTATGTTATAAATTTGAAAAATATAATTACAGGGAATCTCTGTATTTTCTTCAGTAAATCAAATTTATATCCTTTTTCTCTAGATCCATTATCCCTAATACTTGTTTAACAGGTCTCCGGACAAATGTAAGGTGCCTTATAGGCGCAAAGGTAATAGAATGTTCCTCGATTTCATAATGAAAAATTTGCTCATCACAAAGAAGATTTTTTTGTTTTTACTCCATAAGTGTGATTCTTCAGAATGAAATAATGATACATTCAATAGACAGTGAATATAAATCTTCCTTCTATACCCTCTACAACATGACAGGTCATTTACATGCATAAAGATATATATTTTTTTTAAATAGTTATAGAGTAGCTTAGTGTGTTTGCACTTTGTAATATTATCTCTAAAGTTTCATGTTTATTAGCAATAATTGTCTTTTCCTATAATCAATGTTATTGGCACGAAACTTTGTTCCTTTCTTGGTAATTCAGTAAAAGCAATTTTCTTCCCCTAATTAAATAAGCCCAGGTCTCATTCCATATTATTCAAATTAATTCAGTTTCTCGAAAGAATAATCAAATATTTTCCTTTAATTACTAATCTCGAAAGCATGAATGTTATGATGTTGCGTTAAAAAAAAAAAAAAAAAAAATATCGGCATTCTTAAGATGAAATAATTTTACGGGTTTAAAAGTACGTTAACTTTGCTAAAATGTTTCACCTACAAACTCTCAGGAAGATGAAAAAGTGATGATTGACATGTATCTTTTTACGCCATCATTATAATAAACGCTATTGAAAAACCGAGGGCTCTCGTTAGCAAGAACAAAATACTACCTCCGCCAAGGAGATTATATTTTCAAGTCAGTTTAATTATTTGTTTGTCTGTTCGTCTGTGGACAGATTTACGTCAAAACTACTCAACGGAGTTTGACGACATATTCACCACAGGTCATGGAAGACCAACTAAAATGTCATAGATGATCCGGATCTGGATTTCAATATTTAATAATTTCAAAGGATACGCCAAACCAAAATTACGGATATTGAAGAAATTTCCACCACAGAGGGATTCAGTAAATTTCGGAAATGATCCGGTACTGGATCTAAATTCAGGAGCAGGATTTACATTTTTTTGACAACTTGAAAGATTACGTCCAAAGAAATTGATATATTGGATTTTCATCAAATTTGCCCAATGGATAGATGTTATGTATCGGAAGGAACCATGAAATTCTGGAGGTGATACAGATTAAGATCACGATTCTGGTTCAACATTGCACTTTTTACCATCTACTCTATAGTCAGTACATGAAATGTGGGAGGTAATATCCTTAAAATCTAGTTAAATGTTGGCAATATTCATTGGTGGAGGTCTGGAATCTGTGATTGCTTTTATATATTAAATCTTACGATGGCAGAACATTAAATGAAGAACATTTCATGGAACATAAAGAAAAAAAATTCTCTCAAGTATCATTACATTAAGGAGTTAAAAATTTTGATGTTCTTTAAAAATGTTATATCAGGTTTTATACATCATTTCCTGGTTCATATGACTAACGCTTGAATTTGCAGGAATTAATGGGTACTCTAAGAAGATAACAAAGAAAAGTAAATGTGTATGTGAATTTAATCTTTTAGGTGAGCATTAAGTCATATAGTTAGTGGTAAAACGGAAAAGATATTGAAGCCCAAAGCTCTGTGTGTGTTAGAGAGAGAGAGAGAGAGAGAGAGAGAGAGAGAGAGAGAGAGAGAGAGAGAGAGAGAGAGAGAGAGAGAGAGAGAGAGAGAGAGAAATGTAGGTTCAGAAGGTTTATTGTTAGTGTCACAGACTTTATATAAAATCATTTTTACTGACCCATTTCTTTGATTTCAATGTATTTAAATAGAACAATAAAGGTTTTAGTTCTGATAAAATATAGTGCCTCTAAAACTGAGACTTTATGCTCCAAACAAAGCTCAAGACTTCCCCGATCAACAACGCTGAGGTCGTAAAATGTTGCTCTTGCAAATCTTAAATATCTTCACATCTGCCGCTCCTCAAGCGGGTAGACATCTTGTCCATATCAACAAAGTTATTCTACCGATTTTCTTTACTAAAGATTTTTCCTGTTTATTTAACTTATATCCTCATCCTATATTTTAAGGAATAATGCAAAAATATAAATGAGATATGTTTTCCTAGATACTTAAGCTGATAAGTATCATATGAATTTTTTTTTCTTTGAAATCAGAGATCACTGTAATTGACAATTTCTCATTGCTAGAATATATTGGTATATGCTTATAAATAACGTTATCTTGATTCATAAATATATATATATATATATATATATATATATATATATATATATATATATATATATATATATATATATATATATATATATATATATATATATAT
>NC_090747.1:40685578-40690578 GCF_036898095.1 Palaemon carinicauda | reverse complement strand
TCTTACATAGAATTCAAATAAGTTCATATATTTTTCTTCTGAGGACATGAGAACAACAAAGAAAATGGAGTGGGGTTTCTTATTAATAAAAACATTTTAGGTATCAGAGGAATTTTGTCGTACTAGGGATCCAATTGCAAAATTCATTATCAAACTAAATAAGAAGTATAACCTGAAGATTATTCAAACATATGTACGAACAGCATCCTATAGAGAGGAAGTAATAGAATAATTTTATGAAGAACTGGAGTTATCTATGAAAAAAAAAAAACATAACATTCAAGGTACTTTTTTGGGTAGTTTGATCTCTATGCAAAAGTGATTTAAGAAAAGAGACGAGAATCAGCAGTAGGTAACTTTAGAGTAGGCAAAAGGAATTACAGAGGGGATATACTTGCACAATTCGCTGAAATAAACCATATTAAAATCATGAACACCTTTTATAAAAAGAAACATACAAAATGAACATGGAGAAGCCCAAATGGAGAAAAAAAAATATATATATATATATATATATATATATATATATATATATATATATATATATATATATATATATATATATACATACATTATATATATATATATATATATATATATATATATATATATATATATATATATATATATATATATATATATATATATATATATATATTAGGTGAAAACATTCGTATTAGCAAAAGATGTAATAGTGTTGAATAAGTTGAAGTCAAACGATCAGAGAATGGTGGAAAGCTAAAACTGTTTAGATATAAGGAAAAGAGGGAGAAAATAATGATTTTCGGGAAGAAAATATTTACAACTGTCATAAGAAAAACATTTGATGAGTTTAGTTTAGTTTGGCAACACAAAATGGGTACCGGAAGAAATGGAAGGAAGTAAAGCAGAAATGAACAGAAATTTAATAGTATTTTATTGGAATCAGCACGAAAGCTGGGTGGAACAGTTCTTGAACAAGATCAAGGAAAACTATCAGAAAAGTCCCAAAACCTAATAAAGAAATGATTAAAAACGAGGATAGAATCCAAGAGAGAAGGTAAAGAGTTAGCAGAATTATCCCCCAACCGAAAAAAAAAAAAAACCAAGATATTCGTAAATTGTGGAAACATTAAAGAGGAGAAACATTGTATTGATGAAAAGACTTGGAAAAGGGCACCAAAAGATCTTTTCCTTTATAGATGAAAAAGGAAATATTATCCACAATAAAAATGAAATGAAAAAAAAAAAAAAAAAAACGCCTAAGATTCCCAATACTACTACACAATATTGATATGTAAAAATTATTTTACCAATAGAAATGACCAAACACCTGAGGCGGTACCAAGTGTAACTGTAGGAGAAGTAAAAAAAACATTAAAAGAAATGAAAAAAAGAGACCAATGAACAGGTTAAGAAGGACTAAAAATTGATTTATCAATATGTGGGGGAGATTTCACAGTAGTATATCTCTCAAGATGTGTACAAGAATGTTTTATACCTATACCTAGGAACGATTTTATCATGATAGTAATTCACAAAAAGGGAGAAACAATAATTACTTCCCAATAAGTTTACTCTCCGTAATATATGAAATATTTACAACGATCCTAATAAGCCGAATAGAAAAACAGCTAAACTTTAATCAGCCAAGAGAAGTGGGTAGTCAACTGACCATACCCAAGTAATCAACCAGCTAATGAAAAAATTAACAGTATGACAAACCACTACGAATAACATTTATAATAAAAGGTCGGATAATGCTGTGATCCCGTCTGGTCTACCACGCGGTACAATAACTCTGTTAATGTTGCATTCTTCCGTTGTAATCCTATGGTTTTTTTTCGCTTGGGATTACATGGGAGTTCTCCTCTTGCGTACCATGAAGGGAATCCTCTTCTTTTGAAAACAAATCCTCCAAGTTCATCTCTCCTTCGATTTCTTTTTCTTCTTCAGCAGCCACGTTCTTCAATGGTTTCTCCGTTCTAATGGGACAAGGCATAAACGGCGCTCCACAAACCTCATTACCCAGCAAGACGTCTACTCCTTCGACAGCCAATGAAACCTTTGCTGCAAAATTGAAATTAACTCTCACCACCTCTCATGACAGTTTCAAACGGCAAATAGGGGTAACCTTCCCACCTCCTATTCCCTTTAAAATAACCGAGTCTCTTCGTATTACCACATTACGGTTACAACCTGTATCGTGCAATATCATGCCCAGGGCTCACTCACGGGCGTATCGCTGCTAACATACTGTACCTTCGTAAATATATGGTTTAAAGGTATCCAAACTATTTGAGTCTGTCCTGTTAGACCTTTCCCGACTTTTTTATCGTCTCTGGATTCGGTGAAATTGAATTATCCTTAATCACTTGGGCGACTGCTTTCGGTTGGTTTGACCAACATTCCTTACTGATATGGGCTATCTTGCCACATATAAAACAGACAATATCAACCTTCTGCTCGTCTTTCACAATGCTTGAAGAAGAACAATTCGACGATTGTTGCTGTGGTACTATCACATACTGCTTAGGGACAACAGTACTAGTGCTACTGAACTAGTTACTATGGTTCAACGAATACTTGATACTTCGGATAATATTATAATCTTCACTCAGAGTAGCGGCTTTATCAAGATTCTTCACCCCCCCCTCTCTCTCTCTCTCTCTCTCTCTCTCTCTCTCTCTCTCTCTCTCTCTCTCTCTCTCTCAAGTACGTTCGAATATGATCAGGAATGCCTCGTAGATACGGTTCTAGTATTATCAATTCTTCTAAATCAACCATGTCCCTTACATTAGCAGTCTCTGTCCATCTCTTAAAAAATTGTCGTACCTTATAAGAGTAACCCAGGAAAGTAATTTTCTCGTCCTCCATCAAACTTCGAAACTTTTATTATAATATTCAGGGGACATCTGATACACTTGCAGCACGCTCCCCATCACTTCTTGATACTCCTTCCTTTGGTCCTGAGATAAGGAAAGGTAAGCACTGCAACCCTTCCGAATCAATACACTCTGCAATAACACAATCCATTTATCTTCTAGCCGTTTCATAGTCGATGAAACCATTTCCAAATGATCTGAGAACTCGTATGGAGACTCTTCTGTGAACCTTGGAATTAACCCCTGGGCATCCAACACATTAACCACGGGTTCGTGCCTAGCAGAGGTCGTTTCTGTCTGCGTTGTTGACTGTGCAAGGGTGTTCGACAGCTCTAACTCCCGCGCATGACTTGCAATCTCTTCTGCCTTTCTTCTCTTTTTCTTCTCGTTCCCTTTCTTTTTCTTCCATCCTACTCGTATGTCTTCCTTTTTCTGCCTGGCTTTTTTCTATTTTTTCTATTTCTCTCACATATCATGCTTCTTCTGCCTTACTTTCTTCTCGTCTTGCTTCCATTTCTTTCTCATGGTGTGCTTCTTCTGCCATCATCTTCAACTTGATAAAATTCTACTCCGCTGCATTTAATCGGATCTCAGCCTCAACATTTATATCTGCTTTCATGCCTTCAGTTTGTGGGTCAACTGGTCTTTGCTTCACTACAAATTCTTCCTTTGCATCCTCCAACAATTCACAGAAGCTATTATATTTTCTTCGGAAAACTTTCCCAAATTTATCAACAGTTCTATGGCTAGACACTTGATTTAGGCTTTAATCATTCCACTCATAGAATGGCCACCACATGCCATTAAAATAGAGAATCACTAAGCTTTGGTCACATTAGCTTATGTCAATTCATGAACATTTGGGTTATTCAAAAACTCTTCAATGTTAAACTGTGCAATCTTGTAATTTAACAATATTGTATATCTCTCTGAAATATATATCCTAACAAAATGAAAAATCTTATCAATACTTTATTGCTCAAAACCTTTAATCAAAGCACGGACCTGTTATTGCCAGTATTTAAATCATACTCTCTCGATCATAATGGTGAGATCCTACGGTCCTTTACAAGATACGAGCTAGGTGGTCTTAAACACTGATGATTGGAATAATCATAAATTACAACACTTTGAAAAAATTTACATAAAAACGACTAGATCCCTCTAAATATCAAGTATGAAAAAATCTTAGATTAAGACAAAAATGTTACGATCTGAAAATTTAATAATAACTTGACTTGAAATATTATATCTGAATAAACTCCAGACTAAGTAAAAAGAAATAACACTTATGAAAATTATGCAATCACAGGTTTCACTTGAAATTAAATCTGAATAAAATTTTTAAGTTTGATACTGTATCTATCATTTGTCGTAAGGGTCTAGTAATGCTCCAAATTTTATATACATAAGTTATTACTGGTAGAACCCTTTCACACTTTTTTCCTAGAGAAAGTAGCCTTTTACTTTACATAATTTTATTTTCTCTCCATCCCACGCTTGTCCTTCTTTTAATTTCGGTCTTGTGTCCGGGGAAAACACTTAATGCCTGTCCTAAGTACAAATATACCATACATTAACAATCTCCAGATGTTTGTCAATAACTCTTATTTGTTGTCTCTCTTCATTTTCATTAAAAATTATCGTACTTTTCCTATTCATTTACAGTACCAAATTTCTGCTTTCTCTATTCAAATCTTGTATCATCTTTTTAATTCCTCCCATGATTAACTAAACATAAATATATCACCAATGAATGTGTAAGAAGGAAAACCTTTTTTCTATATGGACCTGTCAAATGTAGTTATCCTTTGTACCTCTTTATCCCGATGTTAACCAAATAGAGGATTTTTATAAAGATAAATCAGTGATATAGAGCAACCAAAAAACTTCTTTTGACTGACTGCAGATGAGGAATAGTTATATCTACGAATTTTATCCTTTGCTTTGCATTAAATTGATACACAAAATTCTTTCAAACAACTACAGTATAAAGTCAGGTAACAGCGAAGGAGACTAGTGAATAAATAGTTCAGCATAATCTGAAAAATATTTCTTATCATATAAAAAACAGATATTATTACATAAATTTATATCTATATCTATCTATCTATATGTCTATCTATCTATCTATCT
>NC_090747.1:40670578-40680578 GCF_036898095.1 Palaemon carinicauda | reverse complement strand
TCCTCACTTCCTCTATTGTAATCTCTCTCACATTCTCATCTCCCATCACCGGTGCCTCAACACCTGCAAGAGCAATTATATCTGCCTCCCTATTATCCTCAACATTCAGTAAAGTTCCAAAATATTCCGCCCACCTTTTTTTTGCCTCTTATCCTTTTAACAACCTTCCATTTCCATCTTTCACTGTCTCTTCAATTCTTGCGCCAGCCTTCCTTACTCTCTTCACTTCTTTCCAAAACTTCTTCTTATTCTCTTCATATGTTTGACCCAATCCCTGACCCCACCTCAGGTCAGCTGCCATTTTAGCCTCACATACCTTGCGCTTTACTTCCACATTTTTCTCTCTATATTTTTCATACTTCTCTATACTCTTACTCTGCAGCTATTCTTCAAAAGCCCTCTTTTTCTCTTCCACTTTTACCTTCACTCCTTCATTCCACCAATAACTGCCCTTCCTCATGCTGCCTCCAAGAACCTTCTTGCCACACACATCACTTGCAATCCCAACAAAATTTTCTTTTACTAACTTCCTCTCCTCCTCTAAATTACCAGTTTCTCTTACTCTCACTTTGTCATATGCCATTTTCAACCTTTCCTGATATTTACTTTTTATCCCCGGTTTTATTAGCTCTTCAACCCTCAGTAGCTCCTTTTACATCCACATACTCTATTCCCCCACTCTTTTGCTACAACTAATTTTCCTTCCACCAAAAAATTATCAGACATACCGTTAGCCATACCCCTAAACATGTGCACGTCTTTCAATCTTCCAAACATTCTTTTAGTTATCAACACATAATCAATTAATGCCCTTTCTACTACTCTTCCATTTGCCACTCTTACCCATGTATACTTGTTTTTATCTTTCTTTTTGAAAAAGCTAGCACTTATTACCATCTCTTGTTCAACATACATATATACCACTCTCTCACCACTCTCATTTTCACCTGGTACGCCATACTTCCCAATAACACCTTCTACCTCTCTAGCACACACTCTAGCATTTAAGTCACCCATGACAACTACATAATTCCTTCTACCCAGTCCTTCTACACACCTAGTTAATTCATTCCAGAACTCATTACGCTCTTTTTCACTTTTCTCACTACCTGGCCCATAAGCACTGACAAACGCCCAACATTCCCTACCCAACCTAACCCTTACCCACATTAACTTAGATGATATCTCCTTCCATTCCACTACTTTCCCTGCCATCCATTCACTCAGCAATAATGCCACACCTTCTCTCGCTCTTCCCCTTTCAATCCCAGACACTACCAGACATTTCACCAAACATCACTTCACCTTTTCCTTTCATCTTTGTCTCACACAAGGTCAATCCATCCATCTTTCTACTCCTAAACATACTTCCAATCTCACACCTTTTACTCTCTATCGTACTACATCCACGCACATTCAAACACCCCCAAAACTAGAGTGCGGGGAGCAGTCACTCTCCCCCCAGCTCCATCTCTTTCTTGATGTCTTGCAGGATTTTATACAGGAGAGGGGGTTCCCAGCCCCTCATCCCGTCCCTTTTAGTCGCCTCCTACGACACGCAGGGATAACATTGGCGCTATTCTAATTGTTTTTTTTATGCCCCCGCGGCCACAGGGGTCTTATATATAAATATATATATATATATACATATATATATATATATATATATATATATATATATATATATATATATATATATATATATATATATATATGTATATATATATATATATATATATATATATATATATATATATATATATATATATATATATATATATATATATATATATATTTATATATGTATATATATATATATATATATATATATATATATATTTATATATAAATAAATATATATAAATTAGGAAAATAATGTGAGCTGCAAACTATTTCATTTTCCTGATTATACAAAATCGAACAAACAATTGAAAATAAAATGGTGTGAAGATATATGAAATATGTGATTTGATTTTTTAAACTTATTGGAGATGATGCAATCGAAATTTTACACATTAAGTAATTAATTAATTCATACATTTGATATATAAAGTACAACCCTTATATAGGACTGTGATTATCTTAATTCCCTGCGATAATGGTATAACGAAGATAAAAAAGAAATATATTTTAGAAAACTGTCAATTATATGAGAGAGAGAGAGAGAGAGAGAGAGAGAGAGAGAGAGAGAGAGAGAGAGAGAGAGAGAGAGAGAGAGAGAGAGAGAGAGAGCATTCTATTTTAAAACTCTGTCATATCTAGATGTGAAAAATATTTCCTTTCTATCAGAACTCTATATAGTAAGGGTTTATCGTCATACCAAATCTGTACGATGAAAAACAAAGAAAGAAAATATTTGACATGAAAATAAAAAAAAAAAATATATTCAGAAATGAAAATAGCTATTTGAAGCTCAATGGCGAGTTATTATGGCGAGATAGGAATGATATGAGACTTGGCTGTGGAGAGAGGTAGAAGAATAATATTTAGTTGAGTTTTAGAGTAAAAGGAATAAATGGGTCCTTCGCTTATCCACACCTAATACTGCTAGCGATAAGAAATTTATTAATAGGCTTTTTAAAGATGTTACTTGGTGCGTGAACCTTTTCATACACCAAGTAATGCTGTCGACCCTAATGACTTTTTCTAAGAAAATACGTTTTTTTTTTCGTTTTTTTTTTTCAAGATGGAGATAGAAAAGGTGGGTGGGCGGAGAAAAAGTAACCCTCTCTCAGTAAGCTCGTTAGCAAAGATCTTGAAATCGTGCATCATCAGTTTTTGTTCTGATGTAAAAAGTTACATGCTTTATCTATTGATATTTTTTTTCACATTAAGTACTTCATTTTATTATTAAACTTAGCTCTAAGCTTTCTGTTAATATTAATTTGTATTATAAATAGCGCTCTTTGACTAATGAAATCCAGCCGTTAGATGCAATGATATGAATTCTATTGAAGGTTTCTTCTACATTGATAACAGGGATCACATATCCTTATCCACCATTAAAAGTTGAAGTTTTACTTATACTAAAAAACTGAAAACTTTAGAATTACCATTACTTTTTTTCTGCCCCTTTCCCCAATACCTGAACTTGTGGTGTGATTGGGATTTTTTATTTGGTAACCATGAAATCTTTACCTAAAGTAATTTTTTTTTTTAAGAAACTTTTTAATATATACATAAATTACCGTGGAAAATATTACACCATTAAGCCTTTTCTTGACTCATAACCTAAACTCAGCTACTTGACATATTGTTGATTTCATAGGGTTTTATTATATTAATATATTAGGAGTCAGAATCCTATAATACGTCAGGTAAAAAACATTAAAATTTGCTTTAATTCAGATTAAAAAACCTTTGATATCCATTCATCATTTCCAGTAAATATTTTGATATACCATAAACCTAAAATATGTTTAGCATGATATTTGTAGAAAATAACCTGGTCCAAATAATAGGTTTTATATTTTTCTCCTCGTCGCTAGCCCTTCAAATTTTGTAGAAGTGTTTCATCTTTTCGTAGCTACAGTAAATTTCCATTCATATTATTAGCATTGAAGATATTAGCAATATTATTATTGTTATTTATAGTGGTATGTATTTTACAGTTATGAAGAAAGAAAACTTTGGAAACTTGTAGGTATCTCAAGAAAGCATCAATATAATGACTGTCTCGAAAACGAACCGAGAAGAAGAAACTTTTAGATATAAGTATATGGACAGTAGTTCAGTGTCTCAGTTAAAAGATAACTTTAAAAAAAATTAATGAATAAATGAAGAAGATGCAATAAAAAAATAATAAAAGATGTTTTCAACAGTCATTTCTACACCACATAAATTTGAGACCCTTGGCAGCAATTGCTAATTTCAGGCTTATTGTTCCACACATGTACCTGTCATTAAGGTAATTATGATGTGGATGATGGTTTCCCAAACAAAACAAAAAAATCATACTATTACAGTAGTTAAAAAAGAAATTACAAAGTATGACGCGAACCGAGAAATAGAAAGGCCGAAATGAAGAACACCACACGTCATACCTTACCTTGTCATGTAGGCCTGGAGGTGTGCTCAAGTTGTCACGTTTGTCAGTTGAGGAGATGTAATCCTAGTATGATGATGCCCTGGTTGTAATGGCTTTTAGAAAAAAAAAACAAGAGGAAAAGATAAAATCACCTGCTGGGGCCATGAACATTTTCTGTTAAGGAATAGCAAAGGAGAATTTAACATAGAAGAAAGGAAAAAATTGTCACTGATACGATATATATATATATATATATATATATATATATATATATATATATATATATATATATATATATATATATATATATATATATATATATATATATATATATATATATATATATATATATATATATATATATATAGATGAAAAAAACTAAAGTAACTGGCACTTACAGATTTGTGATTTGAGGACTTGTATTTGGCGAAATCCAGTATTAAAAGAAGAAAAAACTTACTGTGACTCACATGTAAGATTTAGATTAATTTCAAATCTTATTAATAAAAGTAGTAACAAGACAACATTGTACAAAACAATTGCTAACGTCAAAATGTCACTTACTGCAGCAGATCAAACAGGATTTTTTGAACTTTTATTATTTGCATATAGAAAAAACCCAACATATAGTAAGATTAATCTAAAGAGACTGGAGAGAAAGATTGAAGAAAAGCTGGAAGATGAACAAGCAGGACTTAGAAAAGATTGAAGTCGCACTCACCAAATCTTCAATTTGAGACAAGTTGTACAGTATTGAAAGCAGAACTTAGAAAAGATTGAAGTCGCACTCACCAAATCTTCAATTTGAGACAAGTTGTACAGTATTGAGTAGAACATAGAAACCCCCTTTGATGGCACAGCAAGTGCAAAGTTAATTTCCAGTGAACAGCGGAGCACTCGGAAAGAATGTGTCATCACTTATGTTGTTTATCCCTTTCATGGATTTTGTAATGCGGAAAACAGTCGGAGATGGTGGAGATGGATTTGACTGAATTGGTGATAGGAATTTACCAGACCTAGAGTATGCTAGTAATGATGTCCTTGTTAGCGGAATACCACAGAATTTGCAATGCTTGCTTACTAGAATGCATGAAATATCACATGAGGTTAGGCTTAAGATAAATAGAAGAAAGACAGAGATGATTAGAATGAAATATGTAATGGAAAATGAAATATCATCACAAGGGGGAAGAATGAATGAGGTAGAATCATTTAAGTATTTAGTGTTAGATTGAAAAAAAGCAAAATCAGAAAATAAGTATGTTAAGTAAAATTTTGAAAACTTATCACCTGATATTACATATTAATATCAGTCTATATATTAGTTTAGTGAGATTGGTGTTACTATATAGACATGAGTCAGGGTATGACAATGAAACAATCTCCAATAGAGTTAGTAGATTTGAGAAGAAAGTCCTGAGAAGGATATTGGTAGTTTAATGGAAGGACAGGATTGGAAATGAAACTATAAGAGAGATTACTCAGTTGCCATATGTGGATGAGATCATGATGAAAGGTAGATGGAGATGGCTTGGGCATACTCTTCGCACTCTCCAATAGAGATTAGCTCACCAAACTTTTTACTGACCTCCACAAGACACTAGAAGAGTTGAAAATCCCAGGCATACATGACTGAGGATTATGAAGATTAAATATGGAGATGATGAGTGGAAAAGTATTGAATTATAAGCTCAAGATAGAGATGAGTGGCGAAATCTAAGCAATGCCCATTGTCTCACTGGGTTTAGGAGGGGATTATGATGATGATGATTGCTCGTCTTTGCAAAGTTCATGAAAAGTAAATTGATATTTCAAGGATGACGCAGACATTTTTCACTTATTATATCTTCCATAACACAGAGAGAGAGAGAGAGAGAGAGAGAGAGAGAGAGAGAGAGAGAGAGAGAGAGAGAGAGAGAGAGAGAGAGTATTCTTAACGTCATGGCGTATTAGGAAAAATTAGTATTGGTGAAATGCAGTTTTTATAAAGTGAAGTTGGATCTATCCTATTTCCTGTTACTGTTGTGAGATCTATCATATTTTCTGTTACTCTTTGGAAATATGTCGTATTTCCCGTTAATCTTTTGGAATTTATCCTATATCCTATTACCCTTTTGGAATCTATAATATTTCCTGTTACTCTTTTAGGATCCATCCTATTTCCTGTTACTTTTTTGGAATCTATCTCATTTCCTGTTACTCTTTGGGAATCGATCGTATATCCTGTTAATTTTTTTGGTATCTATCCTATTTCCTGTTACCCTTTTGGAATCCATCCTATTTCCTGTGACTCTTTTTGGATCTATCCTATTTCTTGTTACTCTATAAGGATCTATCCTATTTCCTGTTACTCTTTCGGGATCTATCCTATTTCCTGTTACTCTTTTGGGATCTGTCCTATTTCCTGTTACCCTTTTGGAATCTATCCTATTCCTTGTGACTCTTTTTGGATCTATCCTATTTCTTGTTACTCTATAAGGATCTATCCTATTTCCTGTTACTCTTTCGGGATCTATCCTATTTCCTGTTACTCTTTTGGGATCTGTCCTATTTCTTGGTACTCTTTGGGAATCTATCCTAATTCCTGTTAATCTTTTTGTATCTATCCTATTTCCTGTTACTATTTGGGAATCTATCTTATTTCCTGGTAATCTTTCAGGGTCTATCCTATTCCCTGTTACCATTTTGGAATCTATCCTATTTCCTGTTACTCTTTTGGGATCTATCGTATTTCCTGTTACTCTTTTGGGATTTATCCTATTTCTTATTACTTTTGGGAAATTTATCCTAATTCTCGTTACTCTTTTGGGATCTATCCTATTTCCTGTTACTATTTGGAAATCTATCCTATTTCCTGTTACTCTTTGGGATCTATTCTCTTTCCTATTACCCTTTTGGAATCTATCGTATTTCCTGATACTCTTTTGGGATCTATCCTATTTCTTATTACTTTTGGGAATCTATCCTATTTCCTGTTACTCTTTTGGGATCTATCCTATTTCCTGTTACTATTTGGAAATCTATCCTATTTCCTGTTACTCTTTTGGGATCTATCCTATTTCTTATTACTTTTGGGAATCTATCCTATTTCCTGTTACTCTTTTGGGATCTATCCTATTTCCTGTTACTATTTGGAAATCTATCCTATTTCCTGTTACTCTTTTGGGATCTATCCTATTTCTTATTACTTTTGGGAATCTATCCTATTTCCTGTTACTCTTTTGGGATCTATCCTATTTCTTATTACTTTTGGGAATCTATCCTATTTCCTGTTACTCTTTTGGGATCTATCCTATTTCCTGTTACTATTTGGAAATCTATCCTATTTCCTGTTACCCTTTTGGAATCTATCGTATTTCTTGTTACTCTTTTGCGATCTATCCTATTTCTTATTACTTTTGGGAATCTATCCTATTTCCTGTTACTCATTTGGGATCTATCCTATTCCCTGTTACCATTTTGGAATCTATCGTATTTCCTGATACTCTTTTGGGATCTATCCTATTTCCTTTTACTCTTTGGGAGTCTATCCTATTTCCTGTTGATTTTTTGGGATATATTCTATTTCCTGTTAATCTTTTGGGATCTATCCTATTCCCTTATATTATTTTTTTTGTATATATCCTATTTCCTGATACTCCTTGGGAATCTATCCTATTTCCTATTACTCTTTTGGGATCTATCCTATTACATGTTACTATTTGGGAATCTATCTTATTTCATGTTAATCTTTTGGGATTTATCTTATTCCGTGTTAACATTTTGAAATCTATCCTATTTCCTGTTACTCTTTTGGGATCTAGCCTATTTCCTGTTAATCTTTTTGGATCTATCCTATTTCCTGTTACACTTTTGGAATCTATCCTATTTCCTGTTACCCTTTTGGAATCTATCCTATTTCCCGTTACTCTTTTGAGATCTATCCTATTTCCAGTTACTCGTTTAGGATTTATTCAATTTTCTTTCACTCTTCTAGGATATATCCTATTTCCCGTTACTCTTTTACGATGTGCCTTATTTACTTTTATTCCCTATCACAACTTCAGTATATGAGAGCATGCAAAATTGGTATACACGCAAGGAATATAATACTTTCTTATCTCTCTCAACAGAGATAGGTACTTATAAATTTACTCTTAGCTAGGCTCTCTTTTTTTATTAGTTTCTAAGTAATTTCGAATGATTAAATTTCATATATTTCAGAAGCCTAATAACCATCTATGCCGCTGTTTATATAAGTATATAGATCATATATTTCCCGACTTATCTTTACTAACATACAATAGTCGCTGTTCACTGACATACCATTATTATCATTATTATTATTATTAATATTATTATTATTATTATTATTATTATTATTATTATACCAAAGTTGAAAAAAAAACAGGATGTTGTAAGCACACGGGGTCCGACAGGGAAAATAGCCCAGTGGGGAGAAGAATTAAGGTAACAAATAATATAGTGTTTATGAGTATACCCTCAAGCAAGAGAACTGTAGTTTCTATTCCCTACTGTCTCCGTAGCTATCAAACTTAAAACCCCGTATGTTAGATATTCTATTATATTTTTCTTTTGATAACACGTTCGGTAGAAAATTCTGTGTAGACTGCGACCCATGATGTTAGGCAATATATAAGTATATTCTCTTCGCTTATAATAATTTTATCACGACCAATTTAAATTAGTTAGGATTAATTTTACAAGCTTTCATGATACTATGTAGTCTCTTAATCTCCGTCAACATTAAATTCTGGCCTTTCTTTTTACATTTTTTTTTTTCAGGGTATGTTTAAATTTCATATTCTTGATTATCGTTTCCTCATCATTTATTGTAGTTCATATTTTTCGATTATTATAGCATCGTCATAAAACAACACATGATGTATATGTTCATTGCGTTCTCATTATGGATTAGTATCTTTTCTTTTCTATTAGATTAGTAATGAATAGAAAACGTAGTTTTTTTTCTTTTCTATATTCAACCTAAAATTTTCTCATCTAAAAGCTAAATAAGACAATAAGTTTCCTTAATAGTAAAATTGCCATAAATTCTGTAAGTAAGTATGGTATCGGCTTATTCCTGACCCGCAATCAATGGGCTAGGTATTACAGCTTCACTGAAGACTAATATTTCCATGTAGAGTCAGCCACCTCAACGTTACAGGGAATCTGGTATTGGATAAGGTGCGGGTGTTGGACGAGGACTTCAGGAGAGTTTATATAACTTTACGGTCGAGTATTGCTTATTGGAGACGTCACTGCCTGACATTCGACAAACTGGTGTTTGATTCCTACTCAAGCTAGGAGGTTTCTTTTGTGTCTACAACCTCCCCATCATTATGAGCTAAGGATGGGCGATTTTGTTGAGCTTACATCATGAGTCTTCAGCAGCCATTGCCTAGCCCTACCTGATCGTAGCTTTGGTAGAGAAGGATTGGTCGATGAATGTATGTATATATGGCCAGTCTCTGTGGCATTGACTTGTTAGCTTGGACATTGTCCTGCTAACTAAGGCATTGACACTGCCCCTTACTTTTGTCATTAATGGGCGGCCTTTCAACCTGTTAAATTTAAAGGTGTCATAGCTGTTGTATCGGTGTGGAGGGGAATGGGATCCGAGCATGTATAAATATTTTCTATCTCTAAGTTCTGTTGCTTACATTGAACCATTGTCGAGAACGACGATGCTGCCAATCATGCCAAAAGTTACCTTTCATAGTTGATACGTAATTACATATAAGATTATCAGGTTAATTAGTCGTTTAAAAGCAGTTATACTTCGAATCATCATCATCGATTTTATGTAAATGTGATTTATGTTCTACTTTATAAAACTGTTATGCTAATTCATTATTATATTTTTCCTTCTTAAGTCAATGCATAAAAGTCGCTATATTTCCTTTTTAGTTAAAGTGGCTAACATTAGTTTAATGTTCATGCCAAAATTATTCACAGTGGCTTTAATAAAAT
>NC_090747.1:40655578-40663078 GCF_036898095.1 Palaemon carinicauda | reverse complement strand
TCACTCGATACTTCACCACCAGAGAAAGGATACTCCCATCAATTGTGTTGACTATATTCGCATTCAAAGGTACATCATGATCAGCCACCATATTCTTACATTAAAATTAATTTTCTAAGATCTTAGAAGGATATTCTTCTATTCCGCATCTAATTCTTAAGCAGTAATGAAAGTACTGCTATACCAGAGCCTCTTTTTAGATACCTTTCAAAGTGAACAAGGAATTATTTCAATTGCACAATATAGGAATGAATAGAAAGGCATCCCTCTCAACAACTTTAATAAAGTGTTTGCTTATTAAATCGTATGATTATGAAGGTTTAGGTTGTATTTTACATATTTAAAGCATGGTATATTATAGGAATTTATGAAAAGACAGAGAGAGAGAGAGAGAGAGAGAGAGAGAGAGAGAGAGAGAGAGAGAGAGAGAGGAGAGAGAGAGAGAGAGAGAGAGAGAGAGAATTATGGTGATAATGATCGAAAAATACCTGATTAAATTGTTACTACATAAAAAAAAGGACAAAAAAAATGTTTGGAAAGCTAATCAGTTATTTCACTTCATAAGTATAGGAAAAAAATGAGTAAAATAAATATTTAGATTACGCAACTCATAAAAGCATCATAATCTAAGTTAATTTTGTTTAATCGTCATATTAAGAGAAATAGCAAATTATGGCAGAAGAGTCTCTCTTCCATATGGGGCCGATTTATCGACTTATGGACGATGAGCCCATAAAAAAATTAGAGTTTAGAACAATTCAGGTTTTTTCCTTTTCTGCGATAAAATTAAAGCCTCTATTGTCAATGATTATTAGTTTAGGCTCAAAAGAAAGTTACATTAAAAAATAAGTTAACAATAAAGCTATTTCTTGGGAGCCAGAATGTAAGGCGGAATGTAAAAATTAATTGAAGCAATTTTTCATTTGGAAAATACTTTGTTTTTTAAGTGATAAATTGAAATGGTAGGAGTTGGATATGTTTTAGAAATTTCGAATGAGAAGGGAAAGCTAGCTGTTTGATATTAGATAAAAGCTTCATGACTATTCTAAAAGCACCATTTTATTCATAATGAATATAATTGTTAGTTGATTTTAATGAAATTCATCATAATTAGCGATAAGAAATTTATGTGTATGGAAGATAGAGATTTATTTAATTTCAAAGTTTTATTTTTTGCCCCCTTTTGCTCTAAGAGGTAACGAATCTGTAGATTCTGAAAGCATTTTACGTAATATGTGATAACCAAAGACACTATCGTCATTGCAAATGTGGAACGAACCAATATTATAAAGAAAAATCTGTTTTCAATTTAAGAAAAATAGTGAAGAACTAACAGCTTCCAAACATGGAAGAAAATATAAAAGGATGAATGAAACCAAACTTTAAAAGAAATAAAAAGACGGAGCAAGGAGGAAAATCGTTTATATATTTATAGAAAGGGAATTTCCTTTGGACAAATTTACATAAAAAATTAAGTTAAGTTTTTTGTTGTTTTTTTGTTTATTTATATCGTGATATATATATATATATATATATATATATATATATATATATATATATATATATATAATTATATATATATATATATATATATATATATATATATATATATATATATATATATATACACACACACACACACACACATATATATATATATATATATATATATATATATATATATATATATATATATATATATATATATATATATATATATATATATATATATATATATATAGGTAGTAGGTTGGCCAGGGCACCAGCCGCCCGTTGAGATACTACCACTAGAGAGGTATTGGATCCTTTGACTGGCCAGACAGTAATGCATTGGATCCCTCTTTCTAGTCACGGCTTATTTTTTCTTTGCCTACACTTACACAGAATAGTCTGGCCTATTCTTTACATATTCTCGTCTTTCCTCATACATCTGACAACAATGAGATACTTAACACTTCTTCACCCAAGGGGTTAATTACTGTACTGCAATTTGTTCAGTGTACTTTCCTCTTGGTAAGGGTAGAAGAGACTCTTTAGCTATGGTAAGCAGCTCCTCTAGGAGAAGGACACTCCAAAATTAAACCATTGTTCTCTAGTCTTGGGTAGTGCCATAGCCTCTGTACCATGGTCTTCCACTGCCTTGGGTTAGAGTTCTCTTGCTTGAGGGTACACTCGGGCACACTATTCTATCTTATTTTTTTTCTTCCTCTTGTTTTTTTGAAATGGTGTGTTGGGCAGGCTTAATAGAAGGGCCATGGATGCCTGGTGGTTTATCAAGAGGTTGTCTTTTCCTTTTTCTGTTTTTTTCTTCTCAAAACCATCCTTACTGTCCTCCCTTCAGTTGAAGTGGCTATCCTGGAGGGTATTTAGCCTTGCATGGTGTATCGGCTCCTCCATGTTGACCAGTTTTTCCGACTTTTTACTATAGTCTATGGGTATCATCAATCACTTTTTTATTATTCTGTACATATTGTTTTTGTTATAATTCTTGTTAATCTAGTTTTTAAGTATGATGTCTCTTTTTTATTTCTATTAATTCTTATGCTGTCTGGAGACATTGAGCAAAATCCGGGACCAGTACGTCCTAGATTTCGTCAATGTCGTCTTCTGTATTGCAATATTCGTGGTCTTCATGCAAATATCCAAGACCTTACAGTTGCGTCCAGACAGTATGATATTCTTTTGTGCTCAGAAACTTTGGTTTCTAATATGAGGCACTCATCTGAGCTCCTTATAACTGGTTTTAAGAAGCCAATAATGCTGAAACGTGATGCCATTCCTAGGGCCAGGGGAATGGCGGTGTATATTAGGACCGAGTACCCTGCTTCTCATAAGTCCTGCTATCAATGTGGATGTCATGAGATTCAGGTAATGAAAGTTTGTGGCAGGCATAACAACTTTTATTTGTGTTCGATCTACCGGAATCCAGACATGGATGATTCTATCTTCGATTGTCTTCTTACCATTATGGCTAAGATACAAGAAAATGATAGAAAGGCTTCTTTTGTCTTTGTTGGTGATTTTAATGCTCACCATAGGGAGTGGTTAAGTTCTATCTCTCCTACCGATCGCCATGGCTTAAGAGCTTTAGACTTTGCCTCTGAATCAGGCTGTGAGCAAATCATAAATGAAGCTACTCACAGGTCTGGTAATTGCTTGGACCTCGTATACACTGACTCCCCTGGCGTTATAACTAGTAAGGTTGATTCTCCAGTTGGGACTTCTGATCATGCCTTGATTTCATTATTAGTGAAGACTGAGCAGCCTGTCCCTGATATATCATATTCCTGTAAAATTTATATGAAATCCCAAGCAGACTGGAATGGGATTTTGCATGATCTTTTGTGCTTGAATTGGTCACAATTATATAATAGTGTAGATCCTGTTGTCTCTTTGAATGAGAATCTAGTCAACATAATTGATAGGCGTATCCCTTCTCGTGTGCTAAGGTACCGAATGAAGGACAAACCGTGGTTCAATGATGATTGTAGACGTGCTTATTTGGAGAAGCAGGAGGCCTATCACCTTTGGAAGGGTAACAGATCAGATTTGACCTGGAACAACTATACTCAGCTTCGAGCTTTTGCTCAGAGAGTTTATGCCTCAACTGAAAAGGAGTACAATTTAATCATAAAAGAAACCCTCTCTGGTACAACTCAGGAACATAAATGGTGGTCTACCCTTAAATCTGCACTCTTTGGTGTAGATGCAGCAGTTCCTCCTTTACTTAAACCAGATGGCTCAGTCACTCACTGTCCAAAGGAAAAGGCAACCCTTTTGGCTGATGTTTTTGACAGTAAACAGAGTAATGAAAAACTTGAACTTCCTTATTCCTGTTTTCCTGAGGCTAAACTAACTAGTTTAGCTTTTCGATCTCGTGAGATTAAAGCTCTGTTGATGGACCTTGATGCTTATGGAGGTGTAGACCCAAATGGTATTTTTCCTTTGTTTTTTATAAAGACAGCAGATTTCTTAGCTCCAAAGTTATCTGTTATTTTGCGCAAGTTAGCAAGAAGAGAAGCTTTTAGCACTTGTTGGAGAATTGGTAATGTTACTCCTCTATGTAAATGTGTTTGTGGTAGCTCAAGTCCCACTGATTACCGCCTAATTTCCATAACTCCCATATTATCTAAAGTTTTTGAACGTCTTCTGGCAAAACGTCTTAATAGGTTTGCTGAAGGTAATCATCTATTCCCTAGTTTGCAATTTGGTTTTCGTAAAGGCCTTGGAGCATGTGATGCCCTTCTTACAATCTCCAATGCAGTACAGAAATCCCTTGATTGTGGTCGTGAAGTTCGTATGATTGGCCTTGATTTTAGTGCTGCCTTTGACCGTGTTAATCATGAGGCCCTTGTTTTCAAACTGAAACAGTTGGGAGTGGGTGGGTCGTTTCTTAGCATTATTATTGATTTTTTAAGTAGTAGATCTCAAAGAGTAGTTGTTGATGGGCACCATAGTGAGTATAGGAATGTGATATCCGGTGTTCCACAAGGTAGTGTTCTTGGCCCATTACTTTTCATACTATATACACATGACATGTGGTTTGGCCTAGAAAATAAGCTTGTTGCATATGCAGATGATGCTACTCTCTTTGCATCAATTCCATCCCCTGAATGTAGACCTGGGGTTGGTGAATCCCTTAATAGAGATCTAGCTAAAATTAGTGCATGGTGCAAGTTATGGGGTATGAAGTTGAATCCTAACAAAACTCAAAGTATGATTGTAAGTAGGTCAAGGACGGTGGCTCCTCAACATCCGGATCTCAGTATTGATAATGTTTCTTTAAATTTGTATGACTCTTTCAAAATTTTAGGTGTGATTCTCGACAGCAAATTTACTTTTGAGAAACATAAGGTCTGTGTCTTCTTCAATTGCACAAAAAATTGGCTTATTGAGAAAGTCTCTTAAGATATTCGGTGATCAATCTATTCTGAAGAAGTGTTTTAATTCTTTTATTCTACCTTGTTTTGAGTATTGTTCTCCTGTCTGGTCTTCAGCTGCTGATTCTCATCTTAATTTGTTGAACAGAAACTTACGGTCTATTAAATTTCTTATTCCTGATCTAGATATTAATCTCTGGCACCGTCGTTCAATTAGTTCATTATGCATGTTGCATAAGATTTTTCATAACTCTGACCATCCTTTACATTCAGATCTCCCTGGACAATTCTATCCTGTTCGTAATACTAGGCTGGCAGTTAATTCTAATAGCCAGGCCTTTTCCATCATAAGACTCAATACCACGCAGTACTCTAGAAGTTTTATTCCAGCTGTTACCAAGTTGTGGAATGATCTTCCTAATCGGGTTGTTGAATCAGTAGAACTTCAAAAGTTCAAAGTTGGAGCAAATGCTTTTTTGTTGACCAGGCGGACATGAGTCTTTTTATAGTTTATATATGACATATTTGTTTTTGAAGTTGTTCATAGTTTATATATGACATATCTGTTATGACGTTGTTACTTTTTTTAGAATGATTTACTGTTAATTTGTTCTCTTCCGTTATTTATTTCCTTATTTCCTTTCCTCACTGGGCTATTTTTCCCTATTGGAGCCCCTGGGCTTATAGCATTTTGCTTTTTCAATTAGGGTTGTAGCTTGGATAGTAATAATAATAATAATAATATATATATATATATATATATATATATATATATATATATATATATATATATATATATATATATATATATATATATATATATATATATATATATATATATATATATATATATATATGAACTTATCTGTGCATCTCTAGCGGCAGAGTTAATCAGTCTATTTTCAATTCCTGTGTGTACCATTAACCATTTGCATCTATGAAACATTGACTTACGTTCAAAACAACATACTAATTACCTTGCTAACTCTTATATCAGCAGTAAAAGCCTTAATCATAACAAAATGAAGATTGGTAATTATTCATTTACTACTCTCCAATTCCAATGTAGATCATCAATTTTTTTTTTTAGAATCTGTATCCAATACCTTCACGTTTGAACTCTAATTATTCTTTATTCTTTAGTCTACACAAAAGGCCTTAGAACATTATCAGTAAAAATAAATCTTGATAATTATATCATTTCCCTCATATTTGAGTCCTACAATAACTAATGTATCATTGCTGTTTATTCTTGTTATTAAAAGAGTTACATCATTCTAAAAGTCCAACAAAGGCTTTTCCTGCACTCTTTTACTTTGGTTCAAGTTAACTACTCTTACAATTAAGTCTCAAAAACTTGGGTAGTAATGTTGGTACATCCCTGTAGATAACAGTGGCAATCTATAGAAAATACCTGAAAAAGAAACAAAAAGACAGATTTTTTTCTAAACAAAGCATATTATCTGCATTATTTTTTATTGAAATCTAGGTATAAAGAATATTTACTAGAGAATGAAAAACTGATCATCATAAAAAAGTTTGGGTTTATAGTTTTTACCTGTAGATTAGAAGACTATATTATTAGCATGGATGTTAAAGTAAGATCCATGTCATTATATAACCATGTAATTGAATGATTTCAATGAATTACAAGAATTCAATATTTGACCTTTTTTAGAGGTATCTTACACTAAAGTTACCAGAAATTATCATCGGTTTTATTTTGAAGTATACCTGTTAAATAACGCTGCAATTCCCTCATATTATATATGAATATGTTTATATGATCAATTCAGTGGCATGATGGCGTTGACTGCAGTATCTGTATACTCAACGCTGACTAAATAATAATTTCCTCTCTCTAAGCTGAGTCCTGAACGATAAATTTTCCTAATTTCTCCGAATTTCGGCTCTCCCCAAAACTGGATTGCAATGCATGGTTATTCCAAAATGATGCAACTGAAGTCGCATATCATAGGGAAAATCATTTGATGAATGCTGGAGATTTTATCGTCCAATTCAAACCTCGATTTCCATTTCCACGTTTTCATAATTTTGATGATTATGGTATCCATCTGCAGCAATTAGTGCTTAAATTTTACAATTATTTTTGAAAATGCATAATTGCCTTTACTGTAGAGTTCTAAAATACATATTCTTTTTTTAATCTCTGATCGTTTTTTCTTTTCTTTATTTTGTATTTGTTGAATACTGGTTCAGTATAGGACTCTTTATAACTATTAAATAGCTATAACACTAAAACTTTCTTTTTTAATGATAATCAGTTTCTCATTGTCTAGAAAATATTTATTATACCTAGATTTCTATAAAATATTAATGCAGATAATATGCTTTCTTTTGAACAATTCTGTCTATGTGTATCCTTTTCAGGTATTTTCTATAGATTACAACTATTATCTGCAGGGATGGTACTATTGGACATTACTACCCAAGTCTACGAGACTTGCTTGCAAGAATTGAATATTATTGAAAGAATATATCATTAAAATAGCGAAACGATCTTCAACTACCATAGTGTTTGATCAAAGACGTCATCACTTCACAGTCGTCAGCTTTTTGGAAACAAATCGAGACTCAATGAAGAGTTCCTGGAGCAATG
>NC_090747.1:40616669-40652578 GCF_036898095.1 Palaemon carinicauda | reverse complement strand
CTCTTGGTATGCACGTCTTTTGTTTATTGTTTTTTTTTCGGTACATATTTTTCAACAATTTTCTCCAGTATTTTGTACAGTATATCCGTATTTACCTGTATATTATCACTTATAAATACATTTTTCCATTCTTTATTCAGTTCTTCATTTATTTCTGACCATTTTATATTCTTACTGTAAAAGTTATATTTTCCATATCCTTCCCAAAGTTTTGTGCTTTTATTAATTCTGTGATCACTTGCTTTGGAATGAACTATCAATTCTATGACATTGTGGTCTGAAATTCCCGTGTTATACACTATTATTTCTTTAACATAATTTACCTCATTCACAAATACTAGATCTAGGACATTTTCCTTTCTTGTTGGAATGTGGTTTATTTGTTGCATATTATGTTCTAATAGCATATCTTGAAGCTTTTCAAATTGCCTCTTATCTTCTGCGCTACTATTACTATCTTTTTTATATGTATACATACAACCACTTTCTTCTATCCGTTCTTTCCAATCCACGAAAGGAAAGTTAAAATCTCCGGATAGGAGTATATTCCAGTCTTTATGGTTTCTACATATATCATCTATTTTTTCTATTATTATGTCAAACTCCTTAGTGTTTGGGGGTCTGTAAACTACAATATTCATTAGTTTTTCAAATTCAAATTCTACCGCAATCAATTCACATTCTGTGTTGCTGTATTTTTCACATACTTTTCCTTGATTTATGTCTCTTCCATATATTGCGGTTCCCCCTTGATTCCTATTTTTTCTGTCTGATCTATAAGTTTTGAAACCCTTTATCTGGTCATCACTGCCAGTCTCTTGGGAATACCATGTTTCACTTATATTTAATATATCTATTTTTTCAATTTAGGTTAGTTCTTCTAAGAACTCTATTTTCCTTTTAGAGTTACTCGTGACTAAACCCTGTGCATTCATTACTATTATGGTTTGTGTTTCATCCCCATTATTTAATATTGGTAATAATATGGATTCTCCCATGCTTCCTTCCTGTTCTGATATGATGTTCTTTTCTTCATTTCCCGGAATTCTGCCATTAAAAAATCCAACTTTTCTATTATATTTGCTCTTTCGCCTTCATATTTATTTGTGTGTGTATACCTGCAACTGTCCCCATATCTGCACCAACCCCTGGCATTATAGATGCATTCTTAGTAGTTGGGCTCTAAATGTGCCGGGTTTGGGTTGAAAGGCCTCATATCTTGGGGATCTTGGTTCAAAGCGCGGTATATACACGGCTTGCTTTTTTGTTTCTTTTTTGCTTTCATTTTTCTTTTCAGTTTGCTGAGTTTTCTTACTTTCATTCATGGTTGCAGGATGCATATATCGACATTTTTTGTTGTAAATGCATCATTTCCTTCTTTTAGGTTTTTGCATATTTTTGGATGGAGATCTCTGCATTCGTCTCCATATCCGTCTAAATACGCACATTTACCATATATTTCATAATTATGGCATATCTTTGGATGCTTGTAGTAGCATCTTTCACCAAATCTGCAATTCCCTCTTTTCAGCATATTGCAGACTATATCCTTCTTTTCTATTTTTTCTTGTTCTTGCTCTTCCTTAAAATTATGTAGGTCCGGGTAGAGTCTCTTGGGTATATTATTTGTTTCCATCTGGTAATTTATTTCTTCATAAGTATGTTGTTGGATGGCATCATAGGTTATATCAATGATTTCTTCTGCATCCTTACACATATCCTGTTCATTGTTCTCTTCTTCTTCTTTTTCTTCTTCTTCTTCTTCTATTTCTTCTTTTTCCTCTTCTTTATCTTCAACTATTTGCAGATTTAGTCTCGACTTAATTATATTTTCTATCCAGACTAAGCATGTTGAGCAGAATACCTTTGTGTCTTTATTTTTTATTTTTTGCTGTATTTCAGCACATGTGGGATGTGTTGGGACATGACAGGCTTCACATTTTCTAATCAATTGTTGAGGATTATTAATGGAATACCATATCTTACATGTATTACACCATTTTGGCATTCTTTTTTCCCATTGCATCAATTAGCATATTCACCATATTGGACTTCTTATTGTTCTTTGATGGAATGTGTTGAGAGAGAGAGAGAGAGAGAGAGAGAGAGAGAGAGAGAGAGAGAGAGAGAGAGAGAGAGAGAGAGAGAGAGAGAGAGAGAGAGAGAGAGAGAGAGAGAGAGAGGTCGTACAGCACAAACTTATGTTTTTATATTTCGGATTCAATATGACGGGTATTAGCAAATCTCTCTCTCTCTCTCTCTCTCTCTCTCTCCTCTCTCCTCTCTCTCTCTCTCTCTCTCTCTCTCTCTCTCTCTTGCTGTTGAGAATCACACCTAAGATTTTAAAGGGGTTCAACAAATTTAAAGAAAAATTATCTATACTAAGATCCGGATGTTGAGCAGCCAATGTCCTTGACTTACTTACAATCATATCTTGAATTTTGTTAGAATTCACCTTCATACCCAATAATTTGCACCACGTTGTAATTTTAGCTAGATCTCTATCAAGGGATTCAGCAACCCCAGATCTACATTCAGGGGATGGAATTAATGCAAAGAGAGTAGCATCATCTACTGTACATATGCAACAAGCTTGTTTTCTACACCAAACGACATGCCATGTGTATATAGTATGAAAGGTAATGGGCCAAGAACACTACCCTGTGGAATACTAGATATCACATTCCTATAATCACTACGGTGCCCATCAACAACAATTTTTTTAGATCTATTACTTAAAAAATCAATAATAATGATAAGAAACGATCCACCCACGCCCAACTGTTTGAGTTTGAAAACAAGGGCCTCATGATTAACACTGTCAAAGGCAGCACTAAAATCCAAGCCAATCATACGAACTTCCTGACCACAATCAAGGGATTTCTCTACAGCATTGGAGATTGTAAGAAGGGCATGACATGCTCCAAGGCATTTAAAACCAAATTTAAAACTAGGGAATAGATGATTACCTTCAGCATCATATGGGAGTTATGGAAGTTGGGTGGTAATCAATTGGACTTGAGCTATCATATACACATTTACATAGAGGAGTAACATTGCCCATAACCGAGCAAGTGCTAAAAGCTCCTCTTCTATCTAACTATCGTAAAATAACAGATAACGTTGGAGCTAAAAAACCGGCAGTATTTATAAAATAACAAAAGAAAATAACATTTTGGTCTACCCCTCCATAAGCATCAAGATCCATCAACAGCGTTTTAATTTCACGAGATTGAAAAGCTAAACTAGTTAGTTTTGACTCAGGAAAACATGAATGAGGAAGTTAAAGTTTTTCATTACTCTGTTTACTGTCAAAAACATCAGCCAAAAGGGTTGCCTTTCCCTTGGACAGTAAGTGACTGAGCCATCTGGTTTAAGTAAAAGAGGAACTGTTGCAGCTACACCAAAAGTGTAGATTTAAGGGGAGACCACCATTTATGTTCCTTAGTTGTATCAGAAAGGGTTTCTTTTATGATTAAATCATATTCCTTTTCAGCTGAAGCATAAACTTTCTGAGCAAAATTTCTAAGCTGAGTATAGTTATCCCAGGTCAAATCTGATTTGATGCCCTTCCAAAGATGATAGGCCTCCTGTTTCTCAAAATAATCATGTCTTCAATCATCAGTTGCTCATATTAGTTAAATTATTTAAATCACATCAAATTCATAACTATTTTGTCAATCTAATAAGCAAATACATCCATTTGATACGTTTTTGTTTAATAAACACAAATCCGTTGCTTATTAAGTCATAAACCGAAAGGGAAACTGACACATTGATTACAATATTGCGCAGTTAATTAATCCCCCAGATAAATAAAGGTTTAAGGATCCAAGATCAAAGAATTGCATTCATTCGAAGTTCATAAATGCATTTTTGCATGAATTCATCTCTTGTTTTTATGTTTTCTCATTGATGATATCCATTTTACTTAAATAACATATGTAAAGGAATGCTATTGAAAAGAAGATTTAAAAATACCAGAATAATTTCCATTCTCCGAAAAAGAGGAATAATTAAATATCGCCTCTATTATGTAAACTATAATTACTAAATTATTCCCATATTTTATAGAATATAAATAGCTAAATAAATTTAGTAATTATGCAGTATTGCATTTTTAAATTACTTGTTGCTTTTCAAAATCACAGAAACATCTACTTCCAGGCAGCCTTGATAAACGATAAGACAACAGTTAGGTCCAATTAGCAATGCAAATGGTTAGAATAATCAGATTGGAATACAATTAGCGAACCAGTTTCCTTGTTTGGTTAGCTAATCCCTAACCCCCTTCTTAATGGGATCATCAGATCACTTTACTTACTCCTAACGATCAATAACTTCATTGAATAAGATCACTTCAAAGCCTGTAAATACTTTACTGTTTGCTTTGGTTTGTTGAAGTGAGGTTAAGTGAGCAATGGGCATGAATAAATTATTGGGAGTTATAACAAATATGCAGATTACATTATGTCAGGAGTATGTCTGAGTATATTATGTATGAAAGAGAGAGAGAGAGAGAGAGAGAGAGAGAGAGAGAGAGAGAGAGAGAGAGAGAGAGAGAGAGAGAGAGAGAGAGAGAGAGAGAGAGAATAACATTGGCTTAATTGCAGTAACATTCGGGGATAAACATAGTGGCACAATAGCTGCATTAGCATTTAGACGTACAGTAAAAAAGTTTGCAAGGGAACACCTGGAAGGGTGAAATATGATTATCATGTAGAATTATTTTTAGCCAAGTAGCCTCACTCTCTGACCCCACTGAGCCCCTTAGCGTCAATAGGCATAGGAGGTGATGATGATGATGATGATGATGATGATGATGATGATGACCCATTGGGATTTGCTATACCTGTCATACTACAAGCTAAAATTTTGATGGGGTCCATAAATTGCGTAAATTAGAATGAACCACTAAATTATTGTATGGTAAATGAATGGAAGTCATTCTTAAAAAATTTGTTTGGATTGGGAAAAAAGTAGCTTTATGGAGGCCTTTGAAACCATGTACTGCTATTGGTATGCCCAAACTAGCATATGGAGCGTGTGCATATGTTAGGTGGTTAACTGGCATAGACAAATTTAAGGCAAAATTAAATGTAGCCAAATATAAAATTTCAAGAAGCAGTTGACAAATCCTCGATTTGAATTGTGAGGCGCTCTCAAGTCAGCTAGATTGTGAACTTTGATAGTGAAAGAATTTAAATGGAAGTTTGAATCGGTTTATTACATCGTTGATTCATTGATTGTCAGATATTACATTAAAAATGAGTCTAATGGATTTAATTACCATTTTTTTCATAAATGACACCCATTCTAATTCACAATGGGGTTAATAGATAATAGAACATTCAAAGTCAATATATCAGTCTGTTAAATCATAATAATCTTACGAAATGTTTGCAATATAAAAAGCATAAAAGAATCGTTCTCGAAACTATTGCAATATACAAAGGATTATTTTAGCTAGACAGCAACATTTTATTTATTTTGTTCGATGCTGTCAAAATGATTTCAGAATGCGTTTCTCTCTCTCTCTCTCTCTCTCTCTCTCTCTCTCTCTCTCTCTCTCTCTCTCTCTCTCTCTCTCTCTCTCTCTCATCTAATGTTATTTAAAAACCTTAGCAATTTCTCCCTAATAATACCTAGAAACATCATAATGAATAACTATGGCAATATTGATATTTTGATAGATGGGGAAAAGAAATTTCATGATTGAATCGTATAAAATATCACATATAGCTTCAATTACAGTAAATGTACTAGCCATGCACAATAATACTAGATTGATTTGCTGTCAGCGATCAGACTTTAGTATTCCACCATCACTAATCAGAAGTTGGCCAACGTAGTGATGAAAACTGGCCACACCCCAGACAGGGATAAGGACATGACTCTACCCTATTTGTTGCAGCGACCTAAGTACGGTGAACTTATTGCTATCATATATATATATATATATATATATATATATATATATATATATATATATATTTATATATACATATATATATATATATAAATATATAAATGTATATATATATATATATATATATATATATATATATATTAAAAGCTTGTATATATTTATAAATATGCATATATATATATATATATATATATATATATATATATATATATATATATATATATATGTATATATATATATATTGAAAGCTTGTATACATTTATATATATGCATATATATATATATATATATATATATTTATATATATATATATATATATATATATATATATATATATATATATATATATATTTATATATATATATATGTATGTATATATATATATATATATATATATATATATATATATATATATATATATATATATATATATATTAAAATCTTGAGGAAGGATGAAGGGATTAGTAAGATTGTCATGTTGTTGGTTAACTTATTGTTGATAATTTTGATAATCTGAAGAAATCTATTTTAGTAGAGAATTTCAGAGATAACGTATTCCCATATACTTTTTCTGACTGGGTGTACCTTAACGTGGGGAATGGGTTTATGTATTGCCATGATAAGGAAAGCTGTACTGCTCAGGGATACTCATACTTGGTTGGTTTTATGTAAACGATCAGGCAAAAGTATCCCACCACCACTAATCCTCCCTTGACAGCGTGGTGATGAAAACTAGCCAAACCACACACATGAATGAAAACGATAGTGGTCTTTGTCCTGCAATGGACTAGAAGCAGCTGCATCTGTTGTTTACATTATAGTTTTATATAGGAGACTGGCGTTAATTATTTTCTTTTTTTTCCTTACGCGACTAATTTGGCAGATGGGTTTATTGTAACTCATGGTTTAAGTGAGAGTAAGATGGAAAGGGATCCTTCGTTAGGGTTCGAGTATAACGTAATATTATTAGTCATAATAGCAGCAACATAGAGATAAGGTATTATTATTAGTGTACGTGTAAAACACCGGGTCATACTTCCATGGTTCGTGAGAACAAAATGGCGATATATAGTTCCGAAATAGCTTGTTTAAGAGGTAATACGAAAGGAACTTCACAGTAGAGTGGGTGAATTTTAAGAAACCAGTGTCTCCAGTTAATAATGTTTTGTCAAACAAGAATGACATTATGGAAGTACCTAGGAAAATTGAAGGAGATTTTTCCTCTTGAATAAGAGGATTTTAGAAAAGTTGTCTTGCTTGGGGACACCGGAGAGGCTAGCTCCCTCATTAGGAGATAGTGTTCCAACAAGGGTAGTAATTACCGTGAAAGAAAAAATCATGTTAGCTGCGTTTATTATTATTACGTTTATTTTTTTTATTGCCATTTTTATTTTAGACAATGTACAATATTTGCGTTATTGATCTCAGCTTTAATGATTCAGTTACCAGTCATCTGTTTTCTGTTCTCCTGGATCATGAAGTCTTGCCCCTCACTGTACTCATGTTTGAAAGAATAAAATATAGCATCCCGGCAATTGTTTTGTCAGCACCTGAGCCATAAATCGACTCTTGTGAGCCAAATGTGTTCCTGGTTGATAAGATGTAACCCCTTAACCGACAATAGACCAACTCGTAGGACGGGCTCAGAAACTTAATTATATGTTTGGCCTTTTTAGAAGGAGTTCTTACTTGCTATTATTCATTCTCCTTAGTAAAATCATACAACACACACACACACACACACACACACACACACATATATATATATATATATATATATATATATATATATATATATATATATATATATATATATATATATATATATATATATATATATATATATATATATATATATATATATATATATATATATATATGCAGGCAACCTTCCAACGCGTCTTCAAATTCTCTCTCTCTCTCTCTCTCTCTCTCTCTCTCTCTCTCTCTCTCTCTCTCTCTCTCTCTCTCTCTGTTTTCAATAAATTGTTTTTCTTAAAGAGGTTTGTCCTGCAATATTAGAGTCTTGAATATCGGTATAAGAAGAATTAATACTTTGATAAGATGAAAGAAAAACATAATAATGAAATAACTAACGAAAGAAATAAGATAAATTATCAATTGGGTCGTGATAATTAAAAATCGAAAAAACTTAAAGAATTTAATATATACGAATAATTATATACATTAAGCTGATGAATTGCATCCCTGAAATATACCTTTATTTACGAAGTTACTTATCTTGGTCAAAAATATCAGTGAAACAGAAAATCGTAATAAAAAAATTCAATCAACCTAAAACATGAAATATATTCCTTGAAATAGTAATATTAATACAATCTCGAAAGCAGATTTCTCTGGACATATTCTTCCAAATCGCAAATCCATGCAAATAGAGCAAAAAAGGGAAGCCAGTTAAAAAAGAACATTTGGGCTCTTATCAGCGCAATTTTTTAGGAAAAAATATTAATAAGAGATGCTGGTCGCTTTTTCGGATATCCACACGGAACAACTGTTATCTCAACATGGCCTGATGCAAATGCAGAGCGACACTGCAGTGAGTGAATAAACTTATAATATATTCACTTGGTTTTATCAGGAAAATTGGTTTTCATAAAATTGTAATTTATATGAAAAGAATGCCAGTGCTGATATATACAAGCAAATTACATAATTCTGCAAGTGTAGAGGACAAATTTAATAGTTTCAATATATATATATATATATATATATATATATATATATATATATATATATATATATATATATATATATATATATATATATATACCAAGGCACTTTCCCCAATTCTGGGGGGTAGCCAACATTAACAAAGAAATAAAAACAAAAAGGGGACCTCTACTCTCTACGTTCCTCCCAGCCTAACAAGGGACTCAGCCGAGTTCAGCTGGTACTGCTAGGGTGGCACAGCCCACCCTCCCACATTATCAACCACAGATAAAGCTTCATAATGCTGAATCCCCTACTGCTGCTACCTCCGTGGTCATCTAAGGCATCGGAGGCAGCAGCAGGGCCTACCGGAACTGCGTCACAATCGCTCGCCATTCATTCCTATTCCTAGCACGCTCTCTTGCCTCGCTCACATTTATCCTCCTATCACCCAGAGCTTCCTTCACTCCATCCATCCAACCAAACCATGGCCTTCCTCCAGTACTTCTCCCATCACCTTCTTTAGCAGACAGCCATTTTCCATTCTCTCAACATGGCCAAACCACCTCAATACATTCATATCCACTCAAGCTGCTAACTCATTTCTTACACCCGTTCTCACCCTCACCACTTCGTTCCTAACCCTATCTACTCGAGATACACCAGCTATACTCCTTAGACACTTCATCTCAAACACATTCAATTTCTGTCTCTCCATCACTTTCATTCCCCACAACTCTGATCCATACATCAAAGTTGGTACAATCACTTTCTCATATAGAACTCTCTTTACATTCATGCCCAACCCTCTATTTCTTAACTACTCCCTTAACTGCCCCAACACTCTGCAACCTTCATTCACTCTCTGACGAACATCTGCTTCCACTCCACCATTTGCTGCAACAACAGACCCCAAGTACTTAAACTGATCCACCTCCTCAAGTAACTATCCATTCAACATGACATTCAACCTTGCACCACCTTCCCTTCTCGTACATCTCATAACCTTACTCTTACCCATATTAACTCTCAACTTCCTTCTCTCACACACTCTTCCAAATTCTGTCACTAATCGTCCAAGCTTCTCTTCTGTGTCTGCAACCAGTACAGTATCATCTGCAAACAAAAACTGATTTACTTCCCATTCATGGTCATTCTCGTCTACCAGTTTTAATCCTCGTCCAAGCACTCGAGCATTACCCTCTCTCACCACTCCATCAACATACAACTTAAACAACCACAGCGACATCACACATCCCTGTCTCAGCCCCACACTCACCGGAAACCAATCCCTCACTTCATTTCCTATTCTAACACATGCTTTACTACTTTTGTAGAAACTTTTCACTGCTTGCAAAAAACTTCCACCAACTCCATATAACCTCATCACATTCCACATTGCTTCCCTATCAACTCTATCATACGCTTTCTCCAGATCCATAAACGCAACATACACCTCCTTACCTTTTGCTAAATATTTCTCGCATATCTGCCTAACTGTAAAAATCTGATTCATACAACCCCTACCTCTTCTAAAACCACCCTGTATTTCTAAGATTGCACTCTCTTTTTTATCCTTGATCCTATTAATCATTACTCTACCATACACTTTTCCATCTACGCTTAACAAACTAATACCTCTTGAATTACAACACTCATGCACATATCCCTTACCCTTATATAGTGGTACAATATATGCACAAACCCAATCTACTGGTACCATTGATAACACAAAACACATATTAAACAATCTCACCAACCATTCAAGTACAGTCACACCCCCCCCTCCTTCAACATCTCAGCTCTCACACCATCCATACCAGACGCTTTTCCTACTCTCGTTTCATCTAGTGCTCTCCTCACTTCGTCTATTGTAATCTCTCTCATTCTCATCTCCCATTTATATTATATTACCCATAATTAAGATATCCTAAAAATTTCCTTTTGCAATAAAGTTTTGTGGGTAAAGAGTTTTCGTTTTATTCACGTCTTACAAACTCTTTTTTTTTTTTTTGGAGAAAGGGGCATTTTACATTTTATAATCTCATTTTGCTTACCAGAAGTTCTGCAAGAGGCAAAGCAGCAGGTGATGATGGGATAACAATTGATTTAATAGTAGATGGAGGAGATTTCATGCCTTTATTAAGAGATTATCTATATAAACACTATCTACGGGGATAAACCAGAATATGCAGACATGACCATTCTGAAAATTTAACAGAACACTGCTATTTATAACACAGAAAGAACTACTAACATTTCAGCCTTGTTTTATAGTCCTTATTCCTCTCTAGAGAACCATTACATAGGCTATGAGAAAATGTTTGAGAAAGTATGTTAAGATGAAAAAGAATATGATTAAGATACTGTTCAGGAAAATGATGAAAAACAACAGTTAAAGGAAAAAAAAAGAAAAAAAACAGCTAGTTGTTATTAGTTTTCTGATTAAGATTCTCACATATACAATTAACTAGGCCTAGACTTTTTTTCCAAGAAATTTTCCGGTATATTCATCTTAAATAGTGAAGCAGAAACTATTTAAATGGGTTTTTATCATATTTGATATCTATTTTAAGAACTACTTACCATTATAGGCCTGCCATATGTACATAACTTCCACTGTCAATGATGGTGAATTGATGATTGAGTTGGAAATTAGTAGAAAGGGGCATGATTATAATTTTCAGGTAATCATGATATTAAGTGTGTGAAATTCAATGTTTTCTGGACAGTTTTTGACCCAAATTACTACTAAGTCATTCATATAGAGTAGGGTAGAGTGGACTTTGCATATCAGTAAATATTAAGGCATATGTTTGTTCAAACTCATTCCAGAATTGCCAATCCGGAGAAAAGTTATTGCAGGAAAAGATTCTGAATAGACTAGAACAGTTTGTGATAACTTGCTGTAAACTCCAAAGTAGAGTAAGACACACTCACCACGCGAATACAGGATATTTTCTATCTCGTATAAACGAGAAATCATTTGATTAGACACTAATTCCAGTCGGTCACGGATCTGTATAACATGGAACTACTAGTAGAGTTCTAAATGAGGTCAGTCACGTTTATTCTTTGCCTTGAACTCATGCCAAAAAGAGAACATAAGAGATCTGGGGTCTTTTACTTTTGAACTTCACTAAACTGCAAATTGGTCGAAGTCATGAAGGATCTCAATAACTATCGTTGCTAATAATTTCTACTAGCATTTCTCAGAGAGAGAGAGAGAGAGAGAGAGAGAGAGAGAGAGAGAGAGAGAGAGAGAGAGAGAGAGAAGAACGAGATTAGTTATCCTCATAGTAGTTAATATATATATAAAACACCTTAAGGGAATTTTTCAGATTCCATTAAACATATTAGACATTTTGTAAAAAAAAAAAAGATAAAAAAAGAATAAACATCTTTGCGTGACTTTACCAAGAAAGCATAAAATTACCATCAAACTAAGACCATAAAATTACCCTTGATATGAGATCATACGAATTCCTGCTCCCCGTGAGGAATATTAAGCTCTTGCTCTACCTTTGAAATCATATAGAACCCGGACACTGATCTTAGATATTTAGAACATAAAGAAATAAATGTTTTTTTCCGTTACTGGATGAACTGAAATCGTTTCCTTGTCACACAAATGCTGAGTGTGTCAACCTCTTCTCTCATTCAAGTAAACAAGAGTTGTTGGTTTAGGTCTCAAACCAATATCTCATAAAACTATTTTATGGTCTTTTCCTGTTCGTGGAAGTAAACTAGAGGATAAGTCACATTTATTTTTTTTTTCTACTGAAATAAATTATTTGGTAGTTTTAATTGCTTTCATTTGTTTTAGATATAGGTCTATGTATATCGAGATAAACCTGTATATCTAAAAGTAGATGTGAGTTAAACTACGTAGAATATAGGAATCATATTTATATGTTACGTTTATTTTCTTGTCCACAATAGTATTTGTACACAGAAAGGTGCAAAAATGCTTGACTAATTTACAATTGAAAGATGAAGTCATGTCTGCCTCGGAAATTAAAACAAAATAATAAGTGCATGTATCTTTAAGATTGAAAGTATTTATTCTAATTATCTAAGAATATTAATTTTCAAGAAGTGAAAATATTCACACAAAACAGTTACTTCATATTCAAATCTATTACTTTTCAAGTTAAAAAAGAAAAATATATCTCTGCTAACTTTCCTGCTACACTGTTACACCAAGAGGACCATTTATATACCAAAGCTGTTTAGTATCTTCAGTCGTATGTTTCCAAAATATACATCAATGGCAATTCGTCGATGAAGATGAATTGAAAAAATATTAATGACATTCCTATGGCATCGATTGTCAGTGTGATCTCAAAGTGTTTTATAACTAAATCTTAGTCTTCTTTTTCAAACCTCTTAGTCCCACTATACAGCAGGGTAGGCTTCACGATTTGAATTTCTTTACTTAAATCCCGTACTTATTTTCCCAAAGTACCATTGTTCCCATATCCCTCCTCATATTTTATTTGATGACGCCCAACACTCCTCCTCATCGTCACTGACGTATTATCAGCTCTTCTGGATAGGTCCACCTCCTTCCTTGTAATTGCTTGGCAATAGTATTTCAGACCAGCTTTTATACCATTATATATATATATATATAATATATTCATAAGCGTATATATATATATATATATATTCATAAGCGTATATATATATATATATATATACATATATACGCACACACACACACACACATATATATATATATATATATATTTATTCATATACGTATATATATATATAAATATATATATATATATATATACATACATATACACACATAGCCTATATATATATATATATATATATACGTATACATATATATATATATATATATATATGTATACGTATATGAATATATATATATATATATATATTCATATATGTATACATATATATATATATATATATTTATATATGTATATGTATATGAATAAATATATATATATATATATATATATGTATATATATACATACATAAATATATACACACACACATATATATATATATATTTTATTCATATACGTATATATATATATATATATATACATTCATATGTACATATATATAAATATATATATATATATATATATATATACATATATATATATATATATATATAAATTTCTACCTCATACTTGGGATCGAACGCTAGCCCCTTCTAATGAAAGGCCAGGTCGAAACCAGCCATGCCACAAGAGACCATAAAAGAAATTGGAACCTGACACTACCTAGCTGTCCGAGGATTTACCTGGCGAGACATCAGTCTCTTACCAGCGAGTTTTACCCAATTTCCCGGCCCACCACGTGACAATATTGGTAGTAATTCTTTCAAATTACCCTTAATGAGTCAATATGGATAAATATCAACACAATATCGTGTTCAAATAGAAATAAATTTCTACCTCATACTTGGGATCGAACGCTAGCCCCTTCTAATGAAAGGCCAGGTCGAAACCAGCCATGCCACGAGAGACCATAAAAGAAATTGGAACCTGACACTACCTAGCTGTCCGAGGATTTACCTGGCGAGACATCATTCTCTTACCAGCGAGTTTTACCCAATTTCCCGGCCCACCACGTGACACAATTAGTAGTAATTCTTTCAAATTACCCCTAATGAGTCAATATGGATAAATATCAACACAATATCGTGTTCAAATAGAAATAAATTTCTACCTCATACTTGGGATCGAACGCTAGCCCCTTCTAATGAAAGGCCAGGTCGAAACCAGCCATGCCGCGAGAGACCATAAAAGAAATTGGAACCTGACACTACCTAGCTGTCCGAGGATTTACCTGGCGAGACATCAGTCTCTTACCACCGAGTTTTACCCAATTTCCCGGCCCACCACGTGACACAATTGGTAGTAATTCTTTCAAATTACCCCTAATGAGTCAATATGGATAAATATCAACACAATATCGTGTTCAAATAGAAATAAATTTCTACCTCATACTTGGGATCGAACGCTAGCCCCTTCTAATGAAAGGCCAGGTCGAAACCAGCCATGCCACGAGAGACCATAAAAGAAATTGGAACCTGACACTACCTAGCTTTCCGAGGATTTACCTGGCGAGACATCAGTCTCTTACCAGCGAGTTTTACCCAATTTCCCGGCCCACCACGTGACACAATTGGTAGTAATTCTTTCAAATTACTCCTAATGAGTCAATATGGATAAATATCAACACAATATCGTGTTCAAATAGAAATAAATTTCTACCTCATACTTGGGATTGAACACTAGCCCCTTCTAATGAAAGGCCAGGTTGAAACCAGCCATGCCACGAGAGACCATAAAAGAAATTGGAACCTGACACTACCTAGCTGTCCGAGGATTTACCTGGCGAGACATCAGTCTCTTACCAGCGAGTTATACCCAATTTCCCGGCCCACCACGTGACACAATTGGTAGTAATACTTTCAAATTACCCCTAATGAGTCAATATGGATAAATATCAACACAATATCGTGTTCAAATAGAAATAAATTAGGGGTAATCGCTCTGAAAAGACTTAAATCCTACTCCAGTACAAATCATAAAGAATCACATCTTATCTGAGGTAATCAACAAATGTTTGAATCCTAATACCAAAACAAATCATTACTCTTATGCATAAAGCATAACATGTCTTATTCATGCAATATGATGCAATGTTGTGCAATACCTGAAACACTTGAAACAATATAGTACATTGTTACAATAATACATAACAGTCTCCTCCCCCTTAACTTGACATTGTAAAAACATTCATAAATCTAATCTCTCAGGGGGCTCTCCTCTGTTAATCCTATTAGGAAGCACTTTAACCTCATCTTGTACTGGTACATTAATTGGTTCTGAATCTACATTGGATGTTGGACCATCTTGGTTAATACTTGACTCATTTGATCTAACTACTTCTTCAAGTTTCTCATCTCTAACACTCACATGCTCTACTGTCTTTCTGTTTAACGGCTATAATTGATCAACATGACGTTTTACAACATTATCACCAACACGAACATCATAATGTAAATTTCCTATCTCTCTTACAATCTCTCCTGGTACCCACTTCTCTGGAGTGTTGTACGATCTTACCATGACATCAGACAAAGGTAAAAAATGTCTTACATTAGGAAGCTTTGCTACTTGTTTATACCCTTTATCTTCTAAATCACTTTGCAAACTTGGATACAACAAATCTAACTTACACCTTATCCTCCTTCCCATTAACAAATTTGAGGGTGCCACGCCTGTTGTGCTGTGCGGCGTTGTTCTATAAGACAATAAAAATTTTGACACATGCAAAAATATATTACCTAAATTTGCTTTTCTACACTTCATATTGTGTTTAAACGTTTGAACAAATCTTTCAGCCTCTCCATTAGTGGATGGATGATATGTAGCTGAAAATGTATGCTTTATACCATTGACATTACAAAATTCTTTAAACTCTTGTGAGGTAAATTGTGGACCATTATCTGTAACAATTCTTTCTGGAATACCATGCGTTGAAAAAATTTGCATTAACTCTTTTATTGTGGCGTAAGACGTTGTCGTCTTCATTGGGATAATTTCTGGCCACTTACTGTAAGCATCTACTACTATCAAAAACAAATAATTCAAAAAAGGACCTGCAAAATCTATATGCACTCTTTGCCATGGATACCTGGGTAACTCCCACGGGTGCATTCTAGCAAATTGAGGATTGTTTTGTTGCATAACACAATTCATACAATTCTTTATATAACATTCCACATCTTTATCTACACCTGGCCACCATACAAAAGTTCTCGCAATTGACTTTGATCTTACAATACCTTGGTGATCAGCATGTATTTCAGACAAAACCTTATTTCTCAGTGAATTAGGAATAACTACCCTGGAACCTCTCATCACTATTCCTTGTGTCACACTCAGTTCATACCATATATCCTTATACGGTTTACAATTTTCCTCCTTTCCACATAAGTCCCTACCTGTCATTAAACTCTCCAAAACCTTACTAAGTACTGGGTCTTGCTTGGTACTGTGTGCTACATCTTTTGCAGTTATTGGTACATTACATACTGAAATTAACAGAACACTGTCATCATACTCTTCTGGAGCTTTGTCTACGTGTAATCTGGATAAAGCATCTGCATTACCCATATTTGATGTTGGACGGTATTCTATATCATAGTGGTACGGTGCTAACGTAACTGCCCAACGTTGTAGTCTTGCAGCCACCAACGTAGGTAAACTTGCTTTTGGACCCAATATTGCTAATAAAGGTTTATGATCTGTAACAAGTGTGAACTTTTTCCTACCATAAAGATACATATGGAATTTTTTAACTCCATAAACTAATGCTAAACCTTCCTTTTCTATTTGAGAGTAATTCCTTTCTGCCTTGTTCAATACTCTAGAAGTGAATGCAATTGGTTTTTCTGTTCCATCTGGCATTACATGAGATAATACTGCACCTAGACTTATGTTTGATGCATCACATACTAATTTAACTGGTAAATCCATTTGATAATGTACTAAGAATGTAGGTGATGTTATTTCCTGCTTGATTCTTTCAAAAGATTCCTGACACTCTTTTGTCCACTTCCATTCTACACCCTTATTCAACAGATTATACAATGGATGTGCAATTGTAGACAAATTCTGAATGAAATTCCCATAAAATGTTACTAAACCTAGAAATGATTGTAATTCCTTAACATTTTCTGGCACTTTTGTTGATTGTACAGCTTTAATCTTCTCTTTAGTTTTGTGAATACCCTTGCCATTTATTACAAAACCTAAGTATTCCACTGAATCAACTTCTAAAATACATTTGTTCTTATTTACTCTAATATTATGTTCCTTCAACTTCTTCAGAACTGTTCGCAATCTTTCTCTATGTTCTCTTGTGTCTTTACCCGCAATTAAAATATCATCTATAAAAATGAATACTCCTTGCATTCCTGAAAAAATCTTATCCATAGTTTGTTGCTATATAGCTGGACTACTTGCAACTCCATAAGGTAATCTCTTTGGCCTAAACAAACCTAAGGATGTATTTACTGTACATAATTCTTGTGAAGTTTCATCCATGGGAAGCTGTTGAAATGCTTGTCTTAAATCTAATTTAGAAAAAACACTGCATCCTGACATAGTTGCAAACATGTCTTTCGGATTTGGTAAGGGATGTTGAGCTACTTGCAGTTGTGGATTTAACGTTACTTTGTAATCTCCACATAACCTAACCTGTCCACTTTCCTTCACAATAGGAACTAATGGTGTAGCCCAATCTGAATATGTAACCTTTTCCCAAGAACCTTCACTTTCTGATCTCCTGATTTCTGTTTCAACTGCACTTTTCAATGCATACGGTACTGGTCTCGGAGCAAAAAATCTAGGAGAACTGTCAGGTTTCAAAACTAAAATTGCCTTTGCGTTCCTTACTGTACCTATTTTATCTTCAAATACGTCTTGAAACTCTGATAGGATATCATCCATAGACATTTCATTTTTGTTTTCATCTTGTCTACCTGAAACCTTCAAAATACTAGGCCAGTCTAACTTCAAATACTGTAGCCAATCTAAACCTAGCAAAGTTTGTCCATTACCTTTTACTACTGTTAATGGCATTCTCTCTAATTTCTGTTCTTTGTACTGTACTTCTACGTTCGAAGCACCTATTACCTGAATATCAAAACCATTATAACTTTTCAAAACTCTATTTGTACCTTCTAACAACAAATTAGGAATGCTTTTAGCCATTTTCTCAGACATAATTGATACATCGGCTGCTGTGTCAACTTGCATCAAAATTGGTTTACCATTTATGATTACTTCTACCATGATATGTTTCTTTGCACCTTTGTTGACTGAGTTTATGTGAAACGCAAAATCAGTTTCTGAACTAACCTGATTATCATGAACATTTTCCTCATTATTCTCTTGACCCATAGTATCAACTGTAGCATTTATTTTCTTTGCGTACTGTTTAGGAAATCTACAAGCAGTTGCAAAATGACCTAACTTTCTGCAATTCTGGCATGTCTGTCCAGTAGCAGGGCATTTCTTTGCTTCGTATGCAAGATGATCAGTTTTACCACACCTAAAACACTTGGGTTTTTCCTGTTGTTTCTGTGTATAAGCCTGATTCTGATATATATGAACATTAGTGTTAGGCACTTTTCTATGACTAGGCTTTGTCATATTCCTTCTCTGATTCTCATTGGTTTTCCACTTAGAACCTACTGTATTAATTTTAGAATTTTCCATTCTATTGCTTGTAGAACTACCTATTATGTGACTTTGCCTATTTGATGTTTCTAAAGCTCTGCCTGTTATCAATAGCTTTTCTAATGTTAAATCTTTATCTTGCAATAATTTCTTTCTTAGCTCTTCTGATGTGCAATGTGGAATTACTTGATCTATGATAACATTTTCTAACTCTAGAAATTCACATGAAACGGCTAAATTCTTTAGTCTAGTCACAAAGGCATCTAAACTTTCATTTTCTTTCTGATAAGCCTGCGCTGAAAACTGGTATCTTTCAAAAAATTTATTTACCTGAGGAGCAAAATATGTGGTAAGTGCCTTAATTGCAGCTTCATTTGTGTCATCTGTAGGCTGCAAAGTCTTAAACACTTCCCGAACTTCCCTACCTGCTGTATGAAGTAATAATGCCTTCTTTTGTGCATCCTTCATGTTCCCTAATGCTTCTAAATAAATCTTAAATTCCTCACACCACTGTTGCCATCGTGTTGCAACAGAATTAGGCTCAGCAGTGACGCTGAAAGCTTGAGGTGGTTCAATATTAAAAGGCATTTTGTTTGCTTACCTTAATAACTGTGGTAGGTTAAGCTACTGTTCTGCAGTCACAAGTATACTTCCTACCTACCCAACTTTAAATTTCACCCTTTTTGTGTATTTGATGAAATTCCTATTCTGCTGATGGTAAAATCTTTATTGGGCGATTTTACTCTTGTCCCCCAATGTACAAAGACCTTCTCTTGTGCTGGCCGTCCTTGTACATAGGCTCCAATGGTTCTCCCTGCTTGCTTCTCCCTGCTTGTCCGTCGTCCTCAAACGTCGCCAAATATAAGATATGGGTGCTTAGGTAGGAAGTTCTATTAACCATAATAATTACCTGGAACAGAGATGAATAATCGTTAGTAATTATTTCTCAGCTGATCCCATCTGATGTCGTCGAATGTGGCTTGATGGGTAATAATACGTTGGTATTATAAAAATACGTTTAATGTATAAAAGACTACATTATGAACTTCACTTTGTGACAGCTGACTCCCAAGTGCATTTGGAGCGTCTTACACAAATCTCATAAACCAAAACATTGCTAAACAAAAGAGCATCGCTCTGAAAAGACTTAAATCCTACTCCAGTACAAATCATAAAGAATCACATCTTATCTGAGGTAATCAACAAATGTTTGAATCCTAATACCAAAACAAATCATTACTCTTATGCATAAAGCATAACATGTCTTATTCATGCAATATGATGCAATGTTGTGCAATGCCTGAAACACTTGAAACAATATAGTACATTGTTACAATAATACATAACAAAATTAACACAGAAAAAAATTAAACCGTTAATTTTACTTCTTAGTAACGTATATAAATTGGATAATACACTCCGTTATTCTATTTTATATTGCTAATACTTTCCTCCTAAATTTTTATCTTTTATTGTGGCTATGGATTTCCTTCAATAGCCAAACCTCTACTTTTAGATATTCTAATACGATTTCTAAGCATCATATAGTTTTATTAAAGTTTGATTATTACAGTTTTCTGTGGTTTTAATTCCTATTCACATTTTATCTTTCCATTATATTTCAGTTGGAAATTTTATAATTCAAATGATAATATTTCCTATTACAGTGAATCTCGTTGCCATACCCTTTCACATCTAATATTTTCCTTAAAAGATGAATCGCAATATTTAAACTAAAATATTCAAATCTTTTGACTTTTTCCCCTTTTATCAACTACATTATAATCCGTATAATCGAAAACGAAAAATATCTTAGCTATCACTCGCAAATTCAAAGTAATAAAAATGACTGATAAGATATTACTATATGATTGTGAGTATTCGGGTTCCAGCCAGATGGCCATATGAGATAATATTTCATGATTCCTATATTGTTGGTTTGGTGTCAATGAAACTCAAATTCAATCAGCGCTATAAAGCAGACACAAAAAAGAAAGTTTGAAGAATATCTGCGATATTTATTCCTTTTGCTCACTAACTACAGCATTAAAACATAAATGGGTAGTGATAAGTTGTACTTGAAACTTATGTTTGTCCAAAGAAAGACCCACCCAGTATCTAGATTGCCACTTTAAAAGATGTTGATGTACTTGATATTTCCCTAATAATCGTGCAATAGGAAACACAATAGTAAAAATAAAATAAAATAAAATAAAATAAAATAAAAGTGACATATAGATTATAATATCTCTTGAAAATAAATTTCAGCAAGTCTTTATCCTAGTGACAGGAATCGTTGTCCACAAGGTTACTGAGGCTTAAGGGATAAGAACCAGATAAATACACATATGTAATTCTACTATAAGAGATCGAATGTATTTTTATAAAATTAGAGGCCAATAAGAAAGGTAGGTAGAAGCCTATTAGAAATGTCACTGAATCACAGTCACTTGGGAGGGATTTCGAGTAACACTCGTGCTGGAAAGATTCAAATAGTGTCTGTAATTTTCCTGTCCTTGTGAGCGTGGTATGGTGGAGGTTGGGAAGGGCATTCTTAGGGAAATCTAAAGCTATACCTGTTTTTTCATCAGCAGCCATTGACTGTTCCTCCCTTGTCATATCTTCGGTGGAGAGAGGGTTTGGGTGCTGATCATACGTATCAATGGTCGATCCAGAAGACATTGCCCAGCCACTCATAACGAACTTTTAATACTTCTAGATATGGCCTGGGAATTTATTCGAATGCCAACCTCCTCACAGGGACAATGAACAATTAGCCACTAAAAAAACCTACCTCAGGAGAAATTAAACAAGAGAGAGAGAGAGAGAGAGAGAGAGAGAGAGAGAGAGAGAGACGAATAAATTGATCGTGGGGACTCGTTTATCTCTTAAAAATGTTTCAGAATAATTTTTCCTTATATATATATATATATATATATATATATATCTATAAATATACTCTATATATATATTACACCTAATTAGTTTTCTTAATAAGCCTGATGTGATTAATATACATAAACCGGTAATATTGGCTGAACAAAAAGTTGCTTTATGTAAATACGAAAGTATATTATTGAAAGAAATACTAAGGTTTATATAATCAGCTACTCTTACATAATAGCATTAGGTTAATATCACCAAATGTAAAATTGTTGGAATAAAGGTAACAGTTCTAATAAATAACATATGATAATACCCAAGAAGATAATTTCTCAAGACATACTCCTTCTATACAGAGACAAATAAAAAACTCCCACCCAGAGAAATAAAAAGAAAGAAATCTCTTGAAATGTTTTATTCTTTATGCCACATGGATAAGCAGCCACGGAAAGAAAACCCGGCGAGTCATGAAAATGTTTTGCTCTTTCCCCATCTCATCAAGTGTTATATATACACGGAATCTGAATGTTCGTTGCCTACGTTCTCCTGAGATTCCATTTGCATAAGAGGATATCAAGGCTTGACTTGATATTAATGCAACAGTGACACAATTCTAATATATTCCCTTGGCTCAAACCGAGCAAGAGACATTTGCTACGAAAGCGTTTCCTCCGAACGTATTCCATGTAAAAGGCGTATCTTTAAATTTGAAGTCTTTAAAATTAAAACTACACTCAATAATAGGCTATCGTAAATTGAGTGCATATATGAGCCTTTCTTTCGTTTCGTGATATAAGCAAAATAGATGTTACACAAATCAAGCTCATTTCAATAGAGCAATGATAAAAATTGATAATCACTCCTTTGCCTAGTGAAATGTTACATATATCATCCAACATTTCATTATTAGATCTATTATAGCTGATATATATATATATATATATATACATATATATAGATATATATACATAGGCTATATATAGATATATATATATATATATATAAATATATATATATATATATACATATATATATATATATATATATGTATATATAAACATATATATATATATGTATATATAAACATATATATATATATATATATATAAACACACACACACACATATATATATATACATATATATATATATATATATATTATACATACATATATATATATATATATATATACATACATATATATATATATATATATATATGATAAATTTTGCACATTTTTACGTGTTTTTCATATTCAAATAAGCCATATATATCTTTGATACATTAATGTCTGGATTCTCTTAACTACCTCGGGATCAGAGCCCCAGGCAAAATCACACAATGACAAGAGCTTGGCTCCGGCCGGGAATCGAACCCTGGTCGGCAAGCTTATATAAACAGTGACTAAGCCACTTGGCCACGAAGAAAGATAAAAGTCAATGACCATTCTTCTGTACTTATACCTGTCGAATTCAGGTATTTTGTACTTAGAATTGAAATCAACCCATCTTCACCATCGTAGCTAATTGGTAGTTTGTTACTTGGCATTCAATTAATGATAAATTTTGCACATTTTTACGTGTTCTTCATATTCAAATAAGCCATATATATTTTTGATACATTAATGTCTGGATTCTCTTACCGACCTCGGGATCAGAGCCCCAGGCAAAATCACACAAAGACAAGAGTATGGCTCCGGCCGGGAATCGAACCCTGGTCGGCAAGCTTCTATAGACAGTGACTAAGCCACTTGGCCACGAAGAAAGATAAAAGTCAATGACAATTCTTCTGTACTTATACCTGTCGAATTCAGGTATTTTGTACTTAGAATTGAAATCAACCCATCTTCACCATCGTAGCTAATTGGTAGTTTGTTACTTGGCATTCAATTAATGATAAATTTTGCACATTTTTGCGTGTTTTTCATATTCAAATAAGCCATATATATTTTTGATACATTAATGTCTGGACTCTCTTAACAACCTCGGGATCAGAGCCCCAGGCGAAATCACACAAAGACAAGATCTTGGCTCCGGCCGGGAATCGAACCCTGGTCGGCAAGCTTGTATAGACAGTGACTAAGCCACTTGGCCACGAAGAAAGATAAAAGTCAATGACAATTCTTCTGTACTTATACCTGTCGAATTCAGGTATTTTGTATTTAGAATTGAAATCAACCCATCTTCACCATCGTAGCTAATTGGTAGTTTGTTTGCAAAATTTATCATTAATTGAATGCCAAGTAACAAACTACCAATTAGCTACGATGGTGAAGATGGGTTGATTTAAATTCTAAGTACAAAATACCTGAATTCGACAGGTATAAGTACAGAAGAATTGTCATTGACTTTTATCTTTCTTCGTGGCCAAGTGGCTTAGTCACTGTCTATACAAGCTTGCCGACCAGGGTTCGGCAAACAAACTACCAATTAGCTACGATGGTGAAGATGGGATGATTTCAATTCTAAGTACAAAATACCTGAATTCGACAGGTATAAGTACAGAAGAATTGTCATTGACTTTTATCTTTCTTCGTGGCCAAGTGGCTTAGTCACTGTCTATACAAGCTTGCCGAACAGGGTTCGATTCCCGGCCGGAGCCAAGCTCTTGTCTTTGTGTGATTCCGCCTGGGGCTCTGACCCCGAGGTCGTTAAGAGAATCCAGACATTAATGTATCAAAAATATATATGGCTTATTTGAATATATATATATATATATATATATATGTATCCCGTTCAAAACGAGCTGAAAGGGTTTGCACCGAATTACATTGATTAGAAAATTTATACTAGTCAGGACCATCCCTACTGCGTTGGTTCGGTACGAGCCATCAAAAAAAAAAGAAAAATATTATCTTCCATCACCAATCTGCAGTGACTAGCGTGTTGATGAAAACTGGCTAAAACCCAGAAATGTATATCACAACCCCATCTCAAACCCCAGTCACCAGCGGCAGTGGAACAACTGCCCAATGAGGCAGGCAGCTTCATTCCATTGCATTGAGTATCAAAAATCTCTGGAATAAGAGAGGTCACCTTTCAAAACTAAACATTACAACATACAATGCCAGGAAAATGTCTAGAGAAGATCATACTGTGTTAATTGAAGAGCTGAATTATATAAATTTTGATATATTAGGATTGAATAGAATTGAAAGACCTGGGGAATCCTATATAAGATTAAAAGAGGAACAAAGAAAATGGAGAGGGTTTTCATGGAAGAGTTTCATAGTGTTAGTGATATAATTGCTGGATTAATTGTCAAGCCTAATAAGTAGTATGAACTCAAGATCATCCAAATTTATGCACTAACAACATACAGATGAAGAAATATAAACTTTATAACGAAGATTGGAAATATCTTTGAAAAATATGTTTTAAATTAAAATTGTTGTAAATACCTTCTTTTATAAAAAAAAAAGAAACAGAAAATGGACATGGAGAAGCCAAAATAGGGGAAATCAATAGATTTTGTTCATAGTGAAAAAGTCAATTTAGTTAAAGATGTAACAGTGTTAGAGAAGTTAAAGTCAAGCATAAGTTAAAACTGGTAGGAAGATCTGATTAAATGCTTTATCTTTGTAAATAAATTGAAGTTTTAATTTTCATAATCTAATTTTTCCCCGGAGGCTCTCCCTCCCTTACTTATCGCTCTTTTAAATATAGTCTCTTGTCCTAATGAAACACCTATTGTCTGTCCCTGGTATGAATATTTATCAACAATATCGAAAGGATCGTTCATGAATTTTATTGTTGTCTGTGTGCAATTATATTGAAGTTCGTCTCAATTTTACTCTTTATTAATTTTCTGTCTAACATTTCTGATTTCTCTAAGCATTCTATATATTCTATCATCTTTTGTAGTTCCTCCTATGATTTGCTAAGACGTCTATATCATCTGCAAATGATAAGTTGTTAAGGTATTCCCTATACACATTAATTCTTTTATTTCAAAGGATAAATTTTTAAAAACTTTTTCTTGGCATATTATCATTATCATTATTACTAGCTGAGCTACAACCCCAATTGTAAAAGCAAGATGCTATAAGCCCAAGGGCTCCTACAGCGAAAAGTAGCCGAGTGAGGAAAGGAAATAAGGAAATAAATGATATAAGAAAGAATGAAAAGTTAAAATAAAATATTTCAAAAACAATAACAACATGAAAACAGATATTTGACATATAAACTATAAACGGACTTATGTAAGCAAGTTTTAACTTTAGAAGTTCTGCTGATTCAACTAACCGATTAGGAAGATCATTCCACAACTTGGTCGCAGCTAGAATAAAACTTCTACAGTACTGTGTAGTATTGAGCCTCATGAGGGAGAAGGCCTGACTGTTGAAATTAACTGCATACCTAGTATTACGAACAGGATGGAACTGTCCGGGAGGATTTGAATGAAAAGGGTGGTCAGAATTAAAAAATAAATCTTATGCAACATGAATAATAAATTAGTTGAACAAAGGTGCCAAAAATTAATATCTAGATCAGGAATAAGAAATTTGAAAGACCGTAAGTTCCTCTCCAACAAATTAAGCTGAGAATCAGCAAGTGCAGACCTAACAGGAGAACAATAATCGAAACAAGGCAAAATGAAAGAATTAAAACACATCTTCAAAACTGATTGATCACCAAAAATCTTGAAAGACTTTCCCATTAAGCCATTTTTTTGGTGCAAATGAAGATCAGGATGTTGAGGAGCCACGGTTCTTGATCTACTTACATTCATACTTAGAGTTTTGTTAGGATTCAACTTCATACACCATATTATGCATGATGCACTAATTTTAGCTCTATATCTATTAAGGGATTTAGCAACCCCAAATCTACATTCAGGAGATAGAATTGATGCAAAGAGAGTAGCATCATCTGCATATGCAACAAGCTTGCTTTCTAGACCAAACCACATGTCATGTGTATATAGTATGAAAAGTAATGGGCAACGCACACAAGCATTCCTATACTCACTTTGGCGTCCATCCACAACAGCTTTATACAATCTATTACTTGATAAAATAATAATGCTGCCAGGAAACGACCCAACCACTCGCATCTGTTTGAGTTTGAAAACAAGGGCCTCATGATTAACACGTTCAAAGTAAACGCTAAAATCAAAGCTAATCATATGGACTTCAGGACCACCATCAAGGGATTTCTGTACTGCATTGGAGATTGTGAGAGGGGCATCACATACTCCAAGGGCTTTATGAAAACCAAATGGCTTACTAGGGAACATATGATTACCTTCAACAAACCTATTAAGACATTTTGTCAAAAGATGCACAAAAACTTAAGATAATTTAGGAGTTATGGAAGTTTGGTGGTAATCAGTTGTACTTGAGGTACCACAAACACATTTACACAGTGGAGTAACATTACCAATTTTCCAACCAGTGCTAAAAGCTCCTCTGCTTGCAAACTTGTGCAAAATAACAAATAACTTTAGAGCTAAGAAATCTGCAGTCTTTATAAAAACCAAATGAAAAATACCATTTGGGTCTACACCCCCATGAGTATCAAGGTCCATCAAAAGAGCTTTAATTTCACAAGATTGAAAGAAAAACCTATTTATTCTAGCCTCAGAAAAACAGGAATGAGGAAGGTCGAGTTTCTCATTACTCTGCTTGCTGTCAAACACATCTGCCAGAAGGGTTGCCTTTTCCTTTGGACACTGAGTGACTGAGCAATCTGGTTTAAGTTGATGAGGAACTGTTGCATCAACACCAAAGAGTGCAGATTTAAGGATAGTCCACCACTTAAGCTCCTGGATTGTACCAGAAAGGTTTTTTTACGGTTAAATTGTATTCTTTTTCATATAAAGCATAAATTTTCCGAGCAAAAGCTCCAAGCTGAGTATAGTTATTCCAGGTCAAATATGATATGTTACCTTTCCAAAAATGGTATGCCTCCTACTTCTCCCAATAAACATGTGTACAATCGTCATTGAACCATGGTTTGTCCTTCACTCAGTACCTTAGTATACGAGAAGTGATACGCCTATCAATTATGTTGACTGGATTCTCATTCAAAGGGACTACAGGATCAACACTACTATCCAATCGTGACCAATTCAGCCCAAAAGATCATGCAAAATCCCATTCCAGTCAGCTTGAGACTTCATAAAAATATTACACGATTAAGATACATCAGGGACAGGCTGCTCAGTCCTCACTACTAATGAAATCTTGGCATGATCAGATGTTGCAGCTGGAGAACCAACCTTAATAGATATAACTCCAGGGAGTCGGTGTATACGAGGTCCAAGCAGTTACCAGACCTGTGAGTAGCTTCACTCCTGATTTTCTCACACCCTGATTCAGAGGCAAAGTGTAAAGTTCTTAAGCCAAGGTAATCTGTAGGGGAAACAGATTTAGCCACTCCTATGGTGAGCATTGGAATCACAAGGCAAAAGAGGTCTTTCTATCATCTTCTTGTATCTTAGCCATAATGGTAATAAGGCAATTGAAGATTGAATCACCCATGTCAGGATTCCGGTAGATTGAACACAAATAGAAGCAGTTATGCCTTCTACAAACTGTTATTACCTTAATCTCATGACATCCACATTCATAGCAGGACTTATGAGAAGCAGGGTACTCAGTTGAAATATACACCGTCATTCCCCTGGCCCTAGGTATGGCCTCATGTTTCAACATTGTTGGCCTCTCAAAACCAGTTAGAAAGATCTCAGATGAGTTGACGAAATCTAGGACGCACTGGTCCCGGATTTTGCTCATTGTTTCCAGAGAGCAAAAGAATTAATGGTATTAAAAACGATACATCATACCTAAAAACCTAATTAAGAAGAATGATAACAAAAACAATATATACAGAAATAAAAAAGAAAGTGATTAATCTAATCCATAGACTATTGAAAAAAAAGTCAGAAAAACTGGTCAACATGGAAAAGCCAATGCACCATGCAAAGATAAATACCCTCAAGGATAGCCACTTCGAATGAAGGGAGGACAGTAGATATGGTTTAGAAAAGTATAAGAATCAAATAAGGAAAATACAACCTCTTGTTAAACCACCACGCTTATATGGTCTTTCTATTACGCCTGCCCAACACACCATTTAAAGAAAACAAAAATACAAAAAAAAAGAGGAAGAAAAAAAAAATAAGTTAGAAGAATGCCTGAGTATACCCTCAAGCAAGAGAAATCTGGCTGTGAATTATTTAGGAAAGATGGGATCTCCTTATCTAACTCCTTTCTCAATCGGAATTTTCTCTCTATCTTTATACTGTATATTTCTTGAATTTCTATATTTAGCTGATATTTTTCTTCATTCTAAAACCTCAATATTGGTTTTAACGCAACAAAGGAAAATATAATTTAATCCATATTAAGAATCTCAGTAGAGAAAACTCTTGATAACATATGAAAAGGTATTTTATGATATTTTATATAATCTTCTAATACCTAGTAAATTCTGAATTGTAATTTCAAATTCGCAAAATTATATGGATTTGATCCATTTTGAAAGTTAAGTGAAACATTTACTTTATTTCCTTCCGATGAAATAAGACAAAATTCTGTCATAAGACGCCATTGATTCAGATATTTCCTCATAACTTTAAAGGTAGAATAAAGATATTCTATATATATATAATATATATATATATATATATATCGTCGTCGTCGGCGCCCACTCTTGTCCGGGTATTGGGTTCTGTCGTTGGCCATCAGCCTCCTCTCTGTGGGGTGGGTGCTTATGTCTGATGTGGCTGTTAAGTCCTAGTCTGTGGTGGAAGAGTCGCGGACAGTGTTCACAAGGGAGGGTAGGTTGTGGGCGGGGCTGTTCTAATTGCTCTCTCCTTCTTCTCCTCCTAGCCTCCTCATTTTGTCTCCTCCTCTCCTCGAAGTCCACGGTGCCATGGTGTACTGTACTCCTCCAGGTTTTCCTGTCCCTGGCTGTTTCTTCCCATGAGGAAGGATCGATGTCAGTTAGAGCCAGGGTGCGCTTTAGTTGATCTTTATAGCGCATTTTCGGGGCTCCTCGTGGTCTGGTGCCCTGGGTCAGTTCTCCGTAGAATATTTTCTTTGGGAGTCTAGATGGATCCATCCTATGCACGTGTCCTATCCAGCGGAGGCGGTGGTGGATGATGGTGGCCTCCACGCTGGTCAGCGAGGCACGTTCTAAGACTTCAATGTTGGTGGTGTGGCTCTCCCAGGGGATTTTCAAGATCTGCCTCAGTTTCATTTGTTGGAAGCGTTCTAGGTTTTTAATATCGTTTCTATATAGCGTTCATGTTTCACATCCATGCAGGAGCGTGGAGAGGACTACTGCCCTGAACACCATTATTTTGGTGGTCATTGTCAGTGCGTGGTTTTTAAATACGCGGCAGTTGAGTCGGCCAAAGGCGGAGTGGGCTGCCCTGATCCTGTTCTCCACGTCCTTTTTGCTTGTGGGAGCTGATGTTAGGATGCTCCCTAGGTAGGAGAACTGGTCCACCTGTTCTAACAGTTGGTCATTCAGTGTGGTATTGAAGTTGGGGAGCATCAGTCCTGGTGGATGTTGGACGAGGGTCTTGGTTTTGTCTGTGTTGACTTGCATCCCAAAACGTTCGTAGGCGGAGTTGTATGCATCAGCTAATGACTGCAGGTCCTCTGCCGTCTGACCTGGGGTGGCATTGTCGTCAGCATACTGCAGTTCTCGCACTGCACACAAGGTGGTCTTTGTTCTGGCGCGGAGTCTAGCGAGGTTAAAAGCGCCTCCATCCATGCGGAAACGTAGGTCGACTGAGGGTGTGTCTGGGGGAATCTCGTTGAGCATTGCTGGGGTGTATAGCGAGAAACACGTCGGGGCCAGAACACAGCCCTGCTTCAGGCCGCCGTTGATGGGGAATGGGTCTGAAAGAGAGTTCTGGTGGCAGACTCTCCCAACCATTCCGTCATGGAGGGCACGCACCAGCTTGACAAAGTCGGGTGGGCAGCCATATCTTTTGAGGACAGCCCACATGGCAGGTCGAGGTACTTTGTCGAAGGCCTTTTTCAAATCCCAGAAGATGAACATTATGGGCTGTTGTTGTTCGAGGCTCTTCTCTTGTAGTTGTCGCGCACAGAAGATCATGTCTATGGTCCCGCGGGAAGGTCGAAAGCCGCACTAGGACTCTGGCAGGACGTCTTCTGCGAGAATAAGGAGGCGGTCAAGGAGAATCCGAGCGAAAATCTTACTCGCGATGCTTAGTAGTGATATTCCCCGGTAGTTGTTACAGTTCTCCCTGTCTCCCTTCTTGAAGATGGTAATGATGTTTGCATCGCGGAAGTCACTGGGGGGGTCTTGGTCTCCCATATTTTCAGTATAAGGAGCATCAAACGGTTCCTCAAGCCGGGGCCACCGTGAGTGAGGAGCTCCAACTGGATGTTGTCTGGCCCTGGGGCTTTGCCGGGCTTCATGCGCTGCAGGGCCTTGTTGAAGTCATGGATGGAGGGTGGTAGTGCCATCCAGTGACGGACGGGATGCTGCGGGGTCATTCGCAGGAGATCGTCTGGGGTGTCTGCCTGGTCATTGAGGAGGTTCTCAAAGTGAGACCTCCACCTGGCCAGGATGCCCTCGCTGTCGGTGATGGTCGTGGCCCCATCCGCGTCCTTCAGGCTGCCCACTGATGACCGTGTGGGACCGAATATTTCCTTTGCTGCTGCATAGAAGCTGCGCAGCTCACGTTGGTCAGCGAAACTCTGTATTTCTGTAGCTTTTCTTTGCTACCAGGTGTTCTGGGCTTCACGGATCCCTCTTTGGCAACCAGCTTCAGCCACCTTGTGACCACATTTGTTAGCTGCTGTTGGTTGGTTTTCCAAAGTCAGGCGTGCTTGTCGTTTGGTTTCAATGAGAAGAGAGATAGTAGCATCATTCTCATCAAACCAATCCTGCTGTTTCTTGGTGGTGTAGCCTAGTGTTTCCTCCGCGGCACGGGCCATGGCGTTTCTGAGGGTGGTCCAGTGGTGCTCAACAGTGGCCTGACCCACGGGGTCTGCGAGGTATTGTTTGCAGGCCTCCTTGTAGTTCTGTGCCACCTGTGGGTTGCGGAGCTTACTACAATCAAAGTGTTGGTGTGGTACGCTGTCAGGTGCCCTTCTGGGTGGTCGTAGGGTCGTCACGGAGAGTCGGGAGATGAGGAGTCTGTGGTCCGTCCAGCAGTCGTCTGCTCCGGGCATGGATCGGGTGATGCGTACGTCTCCTCGGTCTCTGGCTCTGGTCAGGACGTAGTCCAGGGTGTGCCAGTGTTTAGACCGTGGGTGTCTCCATGTGGTCTTTTGTCGCTTTGGTAATTGGAAGATGGTGTTGGTTACCACAAGTTGGTGTTCTGCACACAGACCCAGTAGGAGTTGACCATTGGCGTTGCAATTTCCAATGCCATGGCGGCCGATGATTCCCTCCCACAGGCGATGGTCTTTGCCTACTCGGGCATTAAAGTCGCCAAGCACAACGAGCTTGTCATTGGCGGGCACTGCCTGGATGGTGCGGTCGAGCTGGGTGTAGAAGGCAGCTTTGTTATCATCGGTTGAGGTCATAGTTGGGGCGTAGACAGAGATCAGGGTGAGGTGTCTGTCCCGCGTGAGGGGGATGCGGACAGTCATCAGACGCTCACTGATGGCCTTGGGAGCGAGGTTGTGCTGCTGCACTAGCTGGGAACGGATGGCGAGGCCTACACCGTGGATGCGAGGCTCCTCTAGGGCCTTGCCTTTCCAGAAGATGGTGTAGCCTGTTCCAGCTTCCCTGATGTTGCCCTCTTCGGGTAGTCTGGTCTCGCTAAGAGCCGCCACATCAACATTGAAGCGGGCTAGCTCCTTGCAGACGAGGGCTGTACGTCGTTCCGGGCGGTTGGTGTTCGTCACGTCTTGGAGGGTGCGGATGTTCCACGCACCTAAGGTTAATATTTTTTTCTTGTTGTTTCGACCGCATTAGTGGGATGTCCGCCAGCCGCTTTGAGCTGACCAGACGGGTTTGCCGTGTCCGATGTTTACCCCACCTTTTCTAGGGGCCTCCCCATGTGGGGTGGGCTGCGGTGTCCTCAATAGGCCAGCCCAGTCACGGGTCCAGCTGCCAAACTCTGGTGTCACGGCACCGTCACCAGAGAGCGACTGAATCTCAGACTCGCCGCCTGAGTGCAGTCGTGGGCTAAGGGCTTCCAGCTATCCAGGCCTGCCCCCCTTCACCCACGGTGCTGTCGCCTCAGGATTTGCTGGTGGTGATGATGATGATGATGGTGAGAAAGAGATGAAGAAGGGTGGAGGAAACGACAGAATACCAGTAGCTGGGTATATTGTTTTGGGTGGTCGTGGCTTTGCAACAGCCACGCACACACACTTGGCCCACATCGTTTTCACCGCGGCTCAGGACATATGAGACAGGCGGCTTCTCCGATGTTGGTTGCATCGGGCTGCCGGGTTCTTGTTATGTCAAGGCCCGCCTTGTTGCCTGCCCGACAGGCATTGCCCTCTTCCGCCGGCGCTGGGAAGCTCCGCCGTTGGAGTCTTGTTTGGTTTGATTTTGGAGTTTTCCCTCTCCTAGCCTTTGCCTATCTTAAAATAAAGGAGAAGGCCTATAGGGGTCCAGTCTTGGTCTGGTCTCTCAGAACTGGCCTTAGCGGTATGGTTGAGCCTGCCAGGGTGGATAAACTACCCCACTGCCATTGCCCAGCCCATCATTGGGACACTCAAGCCCCTCTACTGCAGCAAAGTGCTGGACCATCAGAGGGGTATATATATATATGTATATATATATATATATATATATATATAAATATATATATATATATATATATATATATAGATATATATATATATACACATACACACACACACACATATATATATATATATATGGTGGTAGGACAATTGCGTACTGGACATTTGCGTCCCGGACAGTTGTGTCCCGGACAATTGCGTCCCCGGACAATTGAGTCCCAGGACTTTTTCGTCCCGGAAATTTGCGTACCTGTACTTGTTTTTAGTGACCAGGTAATATTTGTTAAGAGATACGGAATTAACTCTGTCTCTTTATATGTATGTATGTATGTATGTATGTGTGTATGTATGTATGTATCGCTCGATTACAGAACTACTAATTACTGTAGATAAGATATATGGCATAAAACCACAGAGGTACAGAACTTAGAATTACTGTACTTATCTATGGTTTTACTTTTGTATTTACGTAGACCTTTAGAAAGCAATTCCTGATTTCTCTAGAAGCAAAAGAGTCTTTTCATTCACGGCAGTTTAACCTCAGTTGTTGGAGTGGGCATAGGATTCAACCAACTCTCCTGATTACTTACCGAGGTCCAATAATAGTTTAGAAGGGTGGCATAACACAATTCAGAATTATATAATATGTCATCACCCCTCCATTTGGAAACAAATTGACGCCCTAATAAAAGAAGTAGCTGTGGCGGAGAAAAAGGAAAGTAGACTATCTTTCTTACGAGACATTGTTCATAACATGCGTACCTTTTAGGTATGAGCTTAAAAGTAGCCATCGTAAGTCATTATTAAAAAAATATAACCTAAACTTTTTAGACATATAGAAAATTTATAGTGAATACATATATATAAAAATTTCCCATTTTATAAAGTTTTTAAAGATTATAAAACGTGCAAATGAAATATTGATGTCTATATATATGTCCTTTCGTGTCCAGTATGGGTAAAGGTATAATCATTGCCAAAGTATGAATTAAGAATCTAAATTATTTGATGCTATTAAAACCTATGCAGATTCAGGGTGGATAAAGGTATACATAAAATTACTGTGTAAAAGTATAGTGTAAAGGTAAAGATGAAAAGCTTTATGGAATCAGTAAAACCCACATACAGGTACGCAAATATCCGGGACGCATATGTCCGGGGACGCAATTGTCCGGGACACAACTGTCCGGGACTCAAATTTCCAGTACGCAAATGTCCTAGAACATATATATATATATATATATATGCATATACATATATATATATATATATATATGCATATGCATATATATATATGTATATATATATATATATATATGTATATGCATATATATATATATATATATATGTATGTATATATATATATATATGCATATATATATATATGCATATATATATATATATATGCATATACATATATATATATATATATATGTGTGTGTGTGTATATATATATACATATATATATGTATATATATATATATATATATGTATATATATATATATATGTATATATATATATATATATATACACACACACACATATGTATATATATATATATATATATATAATATAAATGTATATACATATACATATATATATATATATATATATAATATATATATATGTGTATATATATATATATATATATGTATATATATATATATATATAATAACTTTAAACATTGTCTCAGGCTAGCCTGCTGAGTTTGCTTATAAATAAAACTAAAAAACTATATAATTTACTTACAATTAAAAAGGTGTTTTTTTTTTTTACAAAAAGGTACATAGGAATAGCTTAAATCCTATACGTATAGTGTCTATCTCTGACGCTTATGAAGATTACAAATGACCCCTAAAATACTCATGAAAATTACAGAAGAATCTAACATTTTAAAAGAATGAGGACAGAGTTTGCAACACTCTTTTCGAAAGAGAAACAATTTGGAATTTTATAGAATATTATAAAGATTGATGAAAATTCCCGACAAGAAATCCTTTTTTCGTGGAAGGTAATTTTCTTCTTTCCACTTCTAAACTGCTCATAGATTTTGATAAAACTGTAGTCTTAATAGTCTTAATTGTAGTATAAATATAATTTCTGACATAATAAACCAATTTTACAATAATCCTTATGGCTATACGTGAAATATCTGACAATTATTTTCATAGTAATCCTAAATTTAACCCTAAATCTGGAAACTTATTGACTACAAGAATATAATTCCAAGAATGATCTTGAAGATTTTTACTGTGATATTCCATTAGTGCAGTGTTTTGCTTGTTTCAAGAGCCCAAACTTTTATTTTCGACGCTACTAAGAGAAATACTACGCATTCAACTACATAGTTATTCTCATTGATCAAGACATCATATTCGGTTGTCTTTCTCTAGATATTTAGATTTATTGCTGGAGTTTTTTTTTCTCTTTTTTTCTTTTTTTTAGTCTAGTGTGAGGGTAAGAGAAAGACCCAGGTGAATGATGA
>NC_090747.1:40596286-40608786 GCF_036898095.1 Palaemon carinicauda | reverse complement strand
TAACCATAACTGAGGATAAGTGTTTTTGCCTTGATAGAGTAAAAGAGAATAATGTAATAATTATGATAATGATTGCAGATAAGAAAATCTTATAACAGTAACGATAATATTGATATTGGATACTGTTTCATAGTGGTTCAATATATATATATATATATATATATATATATATATATATATATATATATATATATATATATATATATATATATATATATATATATATATATATATATATATATTGATTCACTATATCATCATCATCATCATCATCATCACCATCAGCCGTAACTAGTACAATGCAGGACAAAGGCCTCGGGCATATCGCTCCAAAGAAAAGGAAGATATTCTTGTTCGTCACCCATACTGTAACATAAGCTTTTCGTAAACATCTATGTCAGCATCATCGTTAGCAACCAATCTTCATTGCTCTTCGTCTTAGTGAGAGACATCACAAGCAAAAGCCCCGATATTACTATTTACAAAGATTCTTTTTAGGGACGTTGAAGATGTTGATCTGGAAGATTTACGGCTGTCGAGAAGTTTCGCAAATATAAAAGGAATGGCTGATTAGAAATCTAGATATTTTTCCGGTTGATTCCGAGCAAAGTGAGGTAGAGAAGGAGAAGTATTTAAACCATATTAGATATTTACACTTTCATTTTATCAACTGTAGTAAATGCATTGGAATTTGAATAGAGAAATTATCCTACATTAAATATCCGGAAATCCAAGTTACAAGGGTAAAGTCATAGCTCTTAAATACACTGAAATGATCCTACATAATGTGAAGAAAGACTGAAAATATTGATATTTTCTATGATAAAAAAGAAATTGTAAAATTATGATATACAAATGTTAAACAACTTATCACTAGTGTACACAAATATGTAGTTGTTAGGAAAACTACGAAGTCAATTTGTTTTTAACAGAGCCGTCATAGTTATTTAGTCATATGAACATCACATGAAATACTGGTAAATAAAAGGAGGATTTCCATTGCCCTTTGTTTTAGGTAAGAGTTATTTTAAGCAAAAGAATTTCAAATTTCATAGTGGTATAAAATAACATTTGCTAGACACTTAATTGATATTAAGTGCATATGTTTAAAAAAGAAAATCAAATTGGTACCTGGTAATCAAGCCAAGATATAATCAAAATTACATTTGAATAACTTCTATGGCGTCCATCTTGGAAAAGACTTCTTTGTTAAGTTGCTCAATGCAAATTTTGGTAAACTAGATTTTTCCTGCAAAGTACACACAATGGCCAGTTGAAATACACACACACAAAAAAAAAAAAAAAAAAAAAAAAAAGGTAATTTTTGGAACTTTATTGAAAGTGGACATTCGTTTAATGGACTATAGCACAATATGATAAAGAAAAACTTATCGTCATTTACGACATTTATAATCAATATAGGAGTTTTTCTCTGTATAGATTGAGAAGATTTTTTTTTTTTTTTTTTTTTTTTTTTTTATCATAGGTATTGGAGTTTAATTATTTATTATTGAAGCATCCATTATTTCGACAGTTTAGTAGGTTGGTACAAGAAATCTTTACAAAACTTGTAATAAAAAAAAATGAGTGAAAAAAAAAATTTAACCTGAATAATGTTCTAATTCGCCTTGATAAGCCAGGGATACAACAACCTCTTGATTTACATTACATACTATTTCTAACAATATCCGCTGATGTTATTGGGTAATTGCCTAGTAACATCAATGGTGAAAGGGCGTATATGAGTTCCTATAAATTATGAAATTAGCATCCCATAATTACTGAAAAATATCAGAATATTTACCATGAATGTATTTGTCTCTTCAAATTAGAGTATATATAAATATATGTGAATGCTTTAAATCTGAATATCACAGTAGAATAAAAAACTGTATATATATATATATATATATATATATATATATATATATATATATATATATATATATATATATATATATATATATATATATATATATATATATACATACCTATATATATGTATATATATATATATATATATATATATATATATATATATATATATATATATATATATATATATATATATATATATATATATATGCTGTATATATGTTTATATATATACATATATATAAATATATATATATATATATATATATATATATATATATATATATATATTATATATATATATATATATATATATATATATATATATATATATATATAATATATATATGCTGTATAAATATATATATATATATATATATATATATATATATATATATATAAATATATATATACATATATATATATATATATATACATATGCATATATATATATAATATATATATATATATATATATATATATATATATATATATATATATATATATATATATATATATATATACATACAAATGTATATACATATATATATATATATATATATAAATATATATATATATATATATATATATATATATATATATATATATATGTATATATATACATATATATATATATATATACTATATATATATATATATATATATATATATATATATATATATATATATATTGTACTTGCCTCTTTCTCTAGCGACTAATGGTGGAGTAATTGATACCGCAGTGTTGAATTCACTATGTATTTGTCGTGATCAAACCTTGTGACATAGACAATATGCGAGTTAGTATCATTATAAATCAACATGTTATTGATCTAAAATCCATGTGTCAGACAATGAATAACAATGATTTGTATGTTGATCGTTACAGCCTCCTTTAACGTAGTTGTTAAAATATTAACATATTACATAATTGTGTACAACATTATACATACACGATGCGGTATTGTGGTAGTTTTGGAGATTGCTGTACGGTGTGTATTCTCTGCAAATTCTCGTTCACAACTACGTTATACATTCACGATGGAGATATGTTTATGCTCCGCACATCAATAGCTTGATACTTTTCCTATGGTGGTGTTCGACATGTGTTAAGGCTAAAGGTTAATGCGCCCGGGATGAGCGCTTCCATAGTAAGCATATTTTCTCTCGCTAGCTTTTAAATCTTTATTCTAGTTCCCTTTTTTCCGTAAAGCTATATTATTTATTTCACACATATACTTATTCTACATTCGCTGTTATGGCGATTTCATATGTATATATATATATATATATATATATATATATATATATATATATATATATATATATATATATATATAATATATATATATATATATATATATATATATATATATATATATATATATATGAGATTTGGATTAGACTGGATTGGTAATAAGAAGTTAGGTTACCTAGAGCCTGCTGATGTCACTGTTAATATTAGCTGAAAACCACAGGATTTGCAATGCTTGCTTACCAGGATACATGAAATATCACATGAGGTTGAGCTTCGGGATAAATAGAAAAAAGACAGAGATGATGAGAATAAATTGTGTAATGGAAGATGAAATATCATTAGAAGGAGAAAGGTTTAATAAGATAGACTCATTTAAATATTCAGTAACTGTGATATCTAAAACATGGTCTTTAGAATTGGACTTTAATGAAATATTGAATAAAAACCAATCAGATATTGTATATGTTAAGTAAAATTTGGAAATCAGTGAAATAGGCATGTATGCGTGGAGATATGAGATAATGAATAGAGAAGTATTAAATTGAAGCTTAAAATACAGACGACGTGCGAAATCTAACCGAGGACGTTTGCGTCAATAAGAGTAGAAGGAGTTTATATATATATATATATATATATATATATATATATATATATATATATATATATATATATATATATATATATATATATATATACATATACACACGAACATATATATATATATATATATATATATATATATATATATATATATATATATATATATATATATATATATATATATATATATATATATATATATATATATGTGTGTGTGTGTGTGTGTGTATGTGTGTAATTGAGTGTTAATGTGTATGCATGTACATGTGGAGACAAGAGCTTCAGGGTGTATTAATCCGATAAGTGTCTAATTATAATGAGAGTAAATAGAAAAATCGAGCTGGTGTCACTGGCTCGATAACAGAGTTTTATGAAAACTCGTGCTAGTCATACTTCATAGCATCCAAGTATGCCCTTCTAATTTTGAAAACAATATTAATACATATTATAAAAGATTAGTTTTATCATTATTATTTCAAATACATATCTATTTATTATTTTCCTATAACATAGCCAACAATACTTTAGAGTCCTTGGTCAAATCGGGATATGGAATATTTAATATTCAATGAAGTGTTTATGAAATCCGGAATTACAATATAAAGGTAAATCCATGCTAAAAAGGAACAGGTGAAAACGAAAAAAAAAAAAAATAAATAAAACTATTGTCCAGTCAATGTTGTGTTTCCTGAGAAGAATACCAGTATTGTGAAAAGGAAAAACCGCTCATAAACTTTGTCCATTGAACCAACCTTTGACTCCTAAAATGTTTTTGGCGATGTCACCATTCGGGGTCAGACGAGAATTGCATTAATATATTTCTTCTCTCTTCGCAAGTAGTTGAATATGTCAATTACTGAAAGAATAAAGTTACAAGAACTAATAAAGAAAAAGAAATAAGTAACTTACAATGATATCTGTAGAGTTAGAAAGATAATTGAAGACCTTTAGACAGGCCTATATAATTCTATCAAACTAATTCTTTTACAATAGAAGTTAAGATGTGATATATATTTTGACATTTGAGAATCAATATTGTATCTTTCTCTTTATATTAAGCACAAACTGGGAAAGATTTTCAATGAAGTAACGTTTAAAACTAACACTATATTACTTTACACATACTTTAAGAGAATTATTCTGTGTTTTCTGGTAGGTAAATCCCAAAGAGTATGTATGTTTCCCTTCGAGAAAGTCAGTTCAAGGGATGCTTATGCTTGTCCTCCTTTTCCATTTGGTGCTTCCCTTCACCAGGCGAACTTCATGAAGTTACGTTCCATCTCAACTTCTTCTCAGAATTTGTGTTAGAAGGATCCTAATGAAAGGGGTATTTTTTTTCATTCTTTCTGTTTCTGAAGAAAAACTTAGTACATTATAAGAGGAATCTTATTGCTAAACTTAATTAATTAACAAACTCGTGATGAAAAAAAAAACTCGAGAGAAAGAACCTTTGTATATTTTCCTTATATATATATATATATATATATATATATATATATATATATATATATATATATATATACATATATATATATATATATATATATATATATATATATATATATATATATATATATATATATATATATATATGTATATATATATATATATATATATATATATATATATATATGTATATATATATTTATATATATTATATATATGTATATAAATATATATATATATATATATATATATATATATATATATACATATATATATATATATATATATATATATATATATATATATATTTGTATACATATAAATATTTATATATATGTATGTATATATATATATATATATATATATATATATATATATATATATATATATATTATATATATATATATATATATATATATATATATATATATATATATATATATATATATATTTGTATATACAGTGGAACCTCTACATACGAATTTAATCCGTTCTAGAACCAACTTCGGATGTAGAAATTGTTCGGATGTCGAAACGAATTTTCCCATAAGAATACATTGAAACAGGATTAATCCGTGGTTGAGCCCAAAAACCTATGATAACTTCTTAATAAACTACTACACATAATTTTCCCATGAGAATAATGAACACTAAATTAGATAATAGACATGTAAATAAGAAGAATAGACATGTAAATAAGAAGAATTAGCAAAAAATGATAAATAAGAAACGGGTTTTTAGCGTCACTTTACCTTAGAAACTCCACCGCAGGTGTTGTTCGTCTTCGCTATGCAGAGAGGAAAGAGGAGACGGACGGACGGCAAGGAGGTAGAGAGGTTAACTACGATAAACGTAACACTACCGTAACTTATTCTAACTTACACTAAGTGAACTTTAACATAACTTAGCTTATTTTTTTTTATTTTTATATTTTATGTTTTTTTTTTTACATTTTCTTTTTTTTCTTTTTGATGATTACGTAATTTTAATCACTATCACTTACATTTAAAATTGACTGAATTTCTTTTGCTTCACTCTTTTCCGTTTTCTGTGTTTCACTTTCTTCCTCTTTACTCTTTGCCGTTTTCTTCGGTTCACTTACATCCTCTTTATCGCGAGTTCGCTTTGCAGTTTTTTTAAAGAAAGCATCGATAGATAATTGCTTGGTACGGCTTTTCAGAATGTTTCGAAAGTGAGTTAGGCAAACATTATCGAATTGAGAAACTACACGACAAACCTGCAATTTCTTCGGATGGTATTTGTCGATGAAGTCGACCAAGTCTTGATATTTTCCTAACATATCTTTTATTTGCGCTGAACCTAACACATGTTCTTCCTCCTCGCTCTCTTCCTCGTCATCACTCATGTGCTCCGACATAGCATGGAGTTCCTTGAGCTCATCCGTCGTCAGTTCGTCGTGATGTTCGGCGACGAGTTCCGTAACGTCATCTGCGTCTACCTCTAGACCCATGGACTTGCCAAGGGAGACGATTTCCTCTACGGCTTCCGCTGCACCGACCACGGGATCAGATTCGGAGTCAAAATCCTCGAAATCTCGGGGAGAAACTGCATCAGGCCACAGCTTCTTCCATGCAGAATTGAGGGTCCGTCGAGTTAATCCCACCCAAGCCTGATCTATGATCTTCAAGCAGTGCACGATGTTGAAGTGGCCCCTCCAAAATTCACGCAAAGTTAAGTTGGTGCTTTGCGTGACATTAAAGCACTGCTTGAATAAGTGCTTGGTGTACAGCTTCTTAAAATTAGAGATGACTTGCTGGTCCATGGGCTGGAGGATAGAGGTGGTATTTGGTGGAAGATACAGCACCTTTATGAACTGGAATTCATCGAAGATATCATCTTCAAGTCTGGGGGGGGGGGGGGTGAGCGGGTGCATTGTCAAGGCATAGCAGGCACTTTAAAGGCAATTTCTGCTCATGAAGATACTTCTTCACAGAAGGACCGAAAACTTGGTTTACCCATTGCACAAAGAATTGCCTAGTGACCCAGGCCTTCGAGTTGGATCGCCAGAAAACATGAAGCTGATGCTTATCGACGTTGTGTGCCTTAAAGGCCCTAGGGTTCTCCGAATGGTAAACAAGCAAGGGCTTGACTTTAAAGTCCCCGCTAGCGTTGGCACATAGAGCAAGAGTCAACCGATCCTTCATTGGCTTATGCCCAGGCAATTTCTTCTCTTCGGCAATGATGTAGGTTCGACTCGGCATCTTCTTCCAAAACAGCCCGGTTTCATCACAATTGAACACCTGCTACTCTACGTAGCCTTCTTCCTGCACGATCTTTTCGAAGCTCTTAACAAAGTCAGCTGCAGCCTTTGTGGCCGCACTAGCAGCCTCTCCGTGGCGAACAACTAAATGAATCCCGGACCGTTTCTTAAATTTTCTCGAACCAGCCATGAGATGCCTTGAAATCATCTGAGGAAGGCTCGGTTGAACTCTCCCCAGCATCACCCCAAGAGCTCTCCTCCTTCAAGTCCGTAAAGATGGCGTGCGCCTTCTCGCAGATAACGGTTTTGGTGATGGTGTCGCCAACGATCTCTCTATCCTTAATCCACACTAGTAGAAGCCGTTCCATCTCTTCTATGATAGGGGTACGGCATTTGGAAATTATAGTGATCCCCTTAGAAGGTTTCACTGCTTTAATAGCTTCCTTCTGTTTAAGGATTGTCGAGATCGTCGACATATTACGGCCATACTGTTTAGCAAGTTCACTCACGCGGATGCCACGCTCCTGTTTTTCAATAATTTCCTGCTTAATTTCTATAGAAAGCATTTCCTTCTTCCTTTTCTCACCACTACCACTACCACTGGCAGAACTAAGCCTCTTGGGACCCATACTTTACGTAAATTATCGTTAATGGATGCACGTAAAAAATCACGATTAAATCACAGTTAATATCAGAATGCACAGAGCACAACCGCAAGAAGCCGACGAGAACAGAGGACTGACCCAAGCCGCGCTAATTGAGCGTCCCTCCGAGGTCGATGTGCTGCCTTCTATCGGCGGAAATAAAAAACACTTTAGGCGCTATGAGCACCGACTACGCGTACGAGTATTGTTTACTTCGGGTGTCGAAAAAAACATTCGGGTGTAGAGTCAGAACGTGTTCGAATTGTACTTCGCGTGTCGAAAAATTCGGATACAACCGGTACGACGAAAATTGCTACTTCGTGTGTCGAAATAAAATTCGGGTGTAGAGTCAAAAATTTGCTCGAATTTTACTTCGGATGTTAGAAAATTCGGATGTAGATACGTTCGGATGTAGAGGTATATATATATATATATATATATATATATATATATATATATATATAATATATATATATATATATATATATATATATATATATATATATATATATATATATATATATATATATATTTATATATATATATGTATATATAAATATATACAGTATATACACACACACACACATATATATATATATATATATATATATATATATATATATATATATATATATATATATATATATATATATATATATGCATATATATGAACATATATATATATATATATATATATATATATATATATATATATATATATATATATATATATATATATATATATATATATATATATATATATATATATATATATATATATATATATATATATATATATATATATATATATATATATATATATATATATATATATTTATGCATATATATGTACATATATATATATAAAAAGATATATATATATATATATATATATATATATATATATATATATATATATATATATATATATATATATATATATATATATATATATATATATATCACTCACTCACTAAATCCCGTCCGGAATTCTCCGGGTTGGGTCCTGCATCTGATATCGCCATTCTCTCCAGAGACTCCTATCTTGTAATGCTGGTTAACGTTTCAACGTCTCATGGATGGCATCTTAGGGGACCTCCCTTTCTGTGTATGTTATGTGGACGACATACTTGTGTTTTCCTCCTCAAAAGAGGAACACCTCCGTCAACTGCGCATCGTGCTCGACCGCCTGCAACAAAACGGCCTTGTAGTCCGGTACGACAAGTGTACCTTTGGCGCCAACGAAGTGTCGTTCTTAGGGCACCGTATCACTCCTGAAGGAGTCCATCCCCTCCCTGAGAAGGTAGCAGCCGTTCAGAACTTCCCGCGCCCTCGACCGTCAAACCTCTGCAGGAATTCTTGGGCATGATCAACTATTAATACCGTTTTCTGCCAGCCATTGCCGCCACTCTTGCTCCCCTCTACGCCTCCCTCTAGGGCAAGCCAAAGGACATGAAGTGGGGTCCCCTTCAAGAAACTGCCTTCTGCAATGCAAAGAAGGCCCTATCAACTGCTACGGCTCTCACTTTTCCTATCCCACACGCCCCTCTCCTTCTCTCCACCGATGCCAGCGACGGAGCTATTGGTGCAGTACTCGAGCAGGTGGTCAAAGGCTCGTCCCGCCCCTTGGCCTTCTTCAGCAGGAAACTTTCTAAGGCAGAATTGGGTTATTCTACCTTCGATCGAGAATTGCTGGCGGTGCACTTGGCTGTCTGTCACTTTCGCCATTTCTTAGAAGGTACGCCCTTCGTCATTCGCACACACCACATGCCTCTGGTGCACGCCTTCACTCGACAGTCTGATGCCTGGTCCGCCCGTCAACGCCGACATCTCTCCGCCGTGGCTGAATACAATTGCACCCTCCAATACGTCCCTGGGAAAATGAATCCCGTTGCCGATGCCCTGTCAAGAAACACGTTGGCTGCCGTTCAACTGGGATTGGATTACAACGCCCTGGCTGAAGCCCAACGACAGGATCCAGAGTATCAAGCTTGTAGGACATCATGCACGTCCCTCCGTATGGAAGACTTTCCCCTTGAAGACTCCAACACCACCCTCCTCTGTGACGTCAGTACTGGTAGACAGCGACCTTGGATTCCTGCTCCCATGCGCCGACAGGTGTTTGATTTCATTCAAAGCCTTTCACATCCCTCGTGCCGTTCTACTGCACAGCTGCTGAAGGCAAAGTTCCTTTGGCACGGCATTTCTAAGGATGCTAAGGATTGGGTTCGCGCCTGTACTTCTTGCCAAACTTCCAAAGTACATCGACACACGGATTCAGGAGTGGGCACCTTTCCTCAACCTCAGCGTCGTTTCGCAAACATTCACGTCGATGTTGTAGGCCCCCTACCCACGTCACAAGGACATCGTTACCTGTTTACCGTCATCGATTGCTCCACTCGTTGGCCTGAAGCCATTCCCATGGAAACTGCAACATCTGCCTCATGTACATCTGCCTTACTCTCTAGATGGATTTCAAGATTCGGTATCCCTGATCATATTACTTCTGACAGGGGAACCACTTTCACCTCTCAATTGTGGACGTCATTAGCGAATCTCCTGGGCATCACCCTACATCAGACAACGGCCTACAACCCCGTTGCCAATGGAATGGTTGAACGTTTTCATCGCACCCTCAAAGCAGCTTTGATGTCCCGCTGTAATGATTGCAACTGGTTTACTCTGCTTCCTTGGGTCCTCCTGGGACTAAGGACCACTCCTAAAGACGCCCTCGACGTCTCGGCATCTGAAATGGTGTATGGTGACCCGTTGTTCGTTCCTGCCAAATTTTTTTCCTTCTACAACCTCCTCCGACGATCTCCAGCTCATACGTCACGTCGTGGGAAAATTTACTCCATGCCGCCAGACTTACAAGCCCCCAGCGAAGCATCACATACTAACGGACTTGCACTCTGCAACGCACGTCTTCCTGCGCAACGACACTAGCAAGCCACCACTAACGCCCCCTTACACGGGCCCTTTCCTTGTGATCCGACGCAGTCCGAAAGCATTCCTACTTAAACATTCGGGGCAAAGAAGACTGGGTCTCCATTGATCGTCTAAAACCTGCATATCTTCTGCCAGATGACCCGCCTACAGTACGCCTCTCTATATCAGGGCGCCCTATTTAACATGTACAGTATGTCATTTCTAGGGGGAGAGCCATGTACCAACCGTGTGTCACACAAGTGTACATAATTATTTTGTATATATTATGCTTGTATCTGCGCTCTTCCCTCGAACTAAAAAGAACCTGAATGATCATGTCTCTGGTTTGCTCTGTAACATTGTCTGTCTCTCGAGCATGTTATGTCCTGTTGCCTTGAGGTTTAGGTATATAAAGGAGAGTGTTCCTTAATAAACAACTCAGTTGATTGCATCCTGCCTTTGAGTTCACAACCCTCTCTGGGCCGTCTCACAGTAATATATCTCTAAATATTGCACATAATCTCAAGCTCTATGAGTAGTTGACATGACACTTCGATCGAAACTGTTACAACTATTTTATTCGCCTCCCAGATATAAGGTTTTTATTTCATTAATAAATTACCTTGATTTATTTCATTTGATAATTTATTTTCATGAATTCTCGTAATTCAAAAACTTTACCGAAAATTTTATCATCAACTTTCCATAAACCTTGCTGCTATCATTTGACTTTAATAGTAACTCGTTAGCTGAGCATTAATTGAATATTGTCAACATCTTTTTCTCCTTATTTTTAATTTAATTTCATAGTCTAAGGATTTTTTTCCATAAAAATTATTGCATCTCTTGAATTTTCTATTGATAATCACCACATTATTCTCAAAATTTGCATAACGTATCAAATTTATAATATATATAAATATATATATATATATATATATATATATATATATATATATATATATATATATATATATATATATATATATATATATATATATATATATACAGTATATATATATATATATATATATATATATATATATATATATATATATATATATATATATATATATATATATATATATATATATATATGCGTATATATATATATATATATATATATATATATATATATATATATATATATATATATATATATATATATGTATATATATATATATATATATATATATATATATATATATATATATATATATATATATATATATATATATATATATATATATATATACACGTATATATATATATATATATATATATATATATATATATATATATATATATATATATATATATATATATATATATATATATACATATATATATACATATAGAAATATATATATATATATATATATATATATATATATATATATATATATATATATATATATATATATATATATATATATATATATATACTTATTCAATCATGTCTGTATCACATGGCTAGATATAATTATTGAGAAAAAAAATAGGAAACATGTGACTTATATTCTCTAAG
>NC_090747.1:40581286-40591286 GCF_036898095.1 Palaemon carinicauda | reverse complement strand
GAATCAATGTCTGCTATTGCTTTAAGGGAACATAAATAGCCTCTGAAGGCTGAGATTTCATCCAATAGACCAACTATGAAGCTTGATGGACCCTGCAAGTAGATAGGCTGTGTGAGCTGGTATAAGAGACACCGGTAAAAACCGGGGAGATGAATTAGGCATCAGATGACACGGAAAACTAAATAGGATTATGAATGCTTCCAACTTTCTTTTATAGCGTCATGAAAGTCATAATATGACATCAATTGACGAATTTAGCATGAACATGTATTTACTTTACCTAAAATGTTTATTGGCCAATGGATGGCGAAAAAAAAATCATTGCTAATGAGTGTTTTAGTTTTATTTATTCTTCAGACTTCAATATTGTTACTGATGAAACATATGCACAATCAAATATAGTGTTTTCCCTATAGTAGCAACGACATTAATGATAACAATAACTACATAAACCATATTAGGATCAGTGACATTAAAGAAAATGATAACATAAATAGTTATTTTAATTATTGATATTTTGTTAATAATAATAATAATAATAATAATAATAATAATAATAATAATAATAATAATAATAATAATAATAATAATAATAATAATAATAATAATTCATTAGAGTAACTTTCACCATCACTTACTAGTAAATCATTTATTGTCCTATAATGCATTTGGTCATAAATTTCAATGGATTACCATTTTCAAGATAAGAATACAAAAATTTTTTGTCTGATAAAGGAAACAATAATATCAAATTTAAGATTAACTTGAAACTCGTTTTAAGTTTGAGATTTAAAAAAAAAAGTGTTGCCTTAACGAACGAGGAACACGTCATTGCTACTTCCGATAATTATGGCAGACAGTGATTATCTTCCAAAAGGAAAGTGGTAGGCATTTCGAGGCGTAGCCTTTGGAACAGTGTCTGTAATGCAAGGGTGCATCCAGCTCTTGACTTCAAGCATTAATAGACTTGGAGGATGAGACTAAAAAACTTTTGTAGTTCCAATGAACAATTCATAGACGGTGATGTAGAAAAACGCAAGTATCCTTGTACTAGGACAATTATACCATCTTTCGCGCAATTCCCTCCTTCTTTATAATGAGAGGAGAAATTTCATAGTGCCATTATTAAATGCAACGGGCAATGGTAGGTTATATATATATATATATATATATATATATATATATATATATATATATATATATATATATATATATATATATCTATATATATAGATATATATATATATATATATATATATATATATATATATATATATATATATATATATATATATGTATATATATATATATATATATATATATATATATATATATATATATATATATATAAATATATATATATATATATACATATATATACATATATATATATATATATATATATATATATATATATATATATATATATATATTTATATATATGCATATATATATGTATATATATATAGATATGTATATATATATATATATATATATATATATATATATATATATATAGATATATCTATCTATCTATCTATATATATATATATATATATATATATATATATATATATATATATATATATATATATATACTTGTCGTTTGCGAGTCAGGATCATATATATATATATATATATATATATATATATATATATATATATATATATATATATATATATATATATGTATATACATACATATATATATATATATATATATATATATATATATATATATATATATATATATATATATATATATGGTAGGATATTCGTACTGAATTAGAATTTTTTTCTATGTATAGATATATATGTATATATACATATATATATATATATATATATATATATATATATATATATATATATATATATATATATATATATATATATATATATATATATATATATATATATATGTATATATATATATATATATATATATATATATATATATATATATATATATATATATATATATATATATATATATATATATATATATATATATATATATATATATATATAATGAGACATATGGGTTTATAGGAATAAATTTTTGACCAAGTAATTAGATCAATACAGAGAAAATTTAGATATAAATATATTGATAAATAGCCATTTTGAAGTTATTTGCAAAAACTTTGAGAAAATTTAGAATTCTGTATAATAAAAGGGCGAAGGAAAACATATAAATAAATCACGGAATGAATTCAATCAGTGAATAACCTTAGCAATAATGTGTCAATTTTCAAGTGTCATAGAAAGTGATGCTTTTTTTTTTTTTTTTTTTTTTTTTTTACGTGCATTTTGCTAAAACCCCTTAGTTTTCTTTTCTGGGTCATTGCTTCTAATTTACGGGGCTCAATATTTCGGTTTTTTCCATGAACATTTCTCTCTAATATTTCAAAATATTAATCTAAATTTGGAGATGAGAGAATCCTTACCATTTTTACAATGTGTTTTTCCTTCAACTCAACAATTTTTTTCATTTGTTGGTTAAAGGCCTTATTTTGCGTGTAATATATAATCACAAGCATTGATTGAATCCCTTCCATTTGTCCTATTGAGCATAAATATTAATCTTTTAATCGGACGACTTGTCTTTAATTCCTTTTATTACAGGAAAACGTTGAAAAAATACTGGCATTACTTGAAGAATGGCAGACGATTGGGATCTATTCCGGAACTGATTAAAAATCTATCCGAGAAGAAGCTTTTCCACAGAATGATGTATTACTGTTTTAGTTAATAAATTCCATCTACTAATTACGAATATTTAAAAAAAAAAACTAACAATTGCGGGTTCTTCTACTCTCTAATCACTTGTACTTGTGTAAATAATTTTCTTTATTATAAGTTTTAATTAACTTCATTTCTTTTTTATCCAATGTGGATAATTTAATCTAGTGACGTATATGTAATTATACGAGTTATGACTAAAAGTTGTGTGTTTTCTAAAAATATAATTTATGAGAAACATTTCGTACTAGAACTTTGTTTTACATGTCTATCCAGTCCCTATATCAAAATATTCTTAAAGTTGAATGAGCTAAAGCGTTTGTGACGGAGCCGAGAGAGGGTTGTGAACTCAAAGGCAGGAAGCAATCGACTGAGTTATATTATGGTAGAATACTCTCCCTATATACAAAACCTCAAGACAACAGGATATAACAAGTTCACAAGACAGACAATATTACAGAGGAAAAACCAGACATGAATTTTCATGTTCGTTTTAGTGCGAGGGAAGAGCGAAGATACAAGCATAATATATACAAAAGGAATTATGTACAATTGTGTGAAACACGGTTGGTACATGGCTCCCCCCCTAAAATTGACATACTGTACATGTTAAATAGGGCACCCTGATCTAGAGAGGCGAACTGTAGGCGGGTCATCTGGCAGAAGATAAGCAGGTTTTAGACGATCAATGGAGACCCAGTCTTCTTTGCCCCGAATGTTTAGGAGGAATACTTTCGGACTGCGTCGGATCACAAGGAAAGGGCCCGTGTAAGTGGGCGTTAGTGGTGGCTTGCTGGTGTCGTTGCGCAGGAAGACGTGCGTTGCAGAGTGCAAGTCCGTTAGTACGTGACGTATGCGCTGGAGATCGTCGGAGGAGGTTGTAGAAGGAAAAAATTCGGCAGGGACGACCAACGGGTCGCCATACACCATTTCAGCTGCCGAGACGTCGAGGGCGTCTTTAGGAGTGGTCCTTAGTCCCAGGAGGACCCAGGGAAGCTGAGTAAACCAGTTGCAATCCTTGCAGCGGGCCATCAAAGCTGCTTTGAGGGTGCGATGAAAACGTGCAACCATTCCATTGGCAGCGGGGTTGTAGGCCGTTGTCTGATGTAGGGTGATGCCCAGGAGATTCGCTAATGACGTCCACAATTGAGAGGTGAAAGGGGTTCCCCTGTCAGAAGTAATATGCTCAGGGATACCAAATCTTGAAATCCATCCAGAGAGTAAGGCAGATGTACATGAGGTGGATGTTGCAGTTTCCATGGGAATGGCTTCAGGCCAACGAGTAGAGCGGTTGATGACGGTAAACAGGTAACGATGTTCTTGTGATGTGGGTAGGGGACCTACGACGTCGACGTGAATGTTTGCGAAACGACGCTGAGGTTGAGGAAAGGTGCCCACTCCTGAATCCATGCGTCGATGTACTTTGGAAGTTTGGCAAGAAGTACAGGCACGGACCCAAACCTTAGCATCCTTAGAAATGCCGTGCCAAATGAACTTTTCCTTCAGCAGCTGTGCAGTAGAACGGCCCGAGGGATGTGAAAGGCCGTGAATGAAATCAAACACCTGTCGGCGCATGGGAGCAGGAATCCAAGGTCGCGGTCTACCAGTACTGACGTCACAGAGGAGGGTGGTGTTGGAGTCTTCGAGGGGAAAGTCTTCCCAACGGAGGGACGTGAAGGATGTCCTACAAGCTTGATACTCTGGATCCTGTCGTTGGGCTTCAGTCAGGGCGTTGTAATCCAATCCCAGTTGAACAGCAGCCAACGAGTTTCTTGACAGGGCATCGGCAACGGGATTCATTTTCCCAGGGACGTATTGGAGGGTGCAATTGTATTCAGCCACGGCGGAGAGATGTCGGCGTTGACGGGCGGACCAAGCGTCAGACTGTTGAGTGAAGGCGTGCACCAGAGGCATGTGGTGTGTGCGAATGACGAAGGGCGTACCTTCTAAGAAATGGCGAAAGTGACGGACAGCCAAGTGCACCGCCAGCAATTCTCGATCGAAAGTAGAATAATCCGATTCTGCCTTGGACAGTTTTCTGCTGAAGAAGGCCAATGGGAAGGGCGAGCCTTTGACCACCTGCTCGAGTACTGCACCAATAGCGACGTCGCTGGTATCGGTGGAGAGAAGGAGAGGGGCGTGTGGGATAGGAAAAGTGAGAGCCGCAGCAGTGAATAGGGCCTTCTTTGCAATGCAGAAGGCTGCTTCCTGAAGGGGACCCCACTTCCTGTCCTTCGGCTTGCCCTTGAGGGAGGCGTAGAGGGGAGCAAGAGTGGCGGCAATGGCTGGCAGAAAACGATGATAATAGCTGATTATGCCCAAGAATTCCTGCAGAGGTTTGACGGTCGAGGGCACGGGGAAGTTCTGAACGGCTGCTACCTTCTCAGGGAGGGGGTGGACACCTTCAAGAGTGATGCGGTGCCCTAAAAACGATGCTTTGTTGGCGCCAAAGGTACACTTGTCGTACCGGACTATAAGGCCGTTTTGTTGCAGGCGGTCGAGCACGATGCGCAGGTGACGGAGGTGTTCCTCTTTTGAGGAGGAGAACACAAGTGTGTCGTCCACATAACATACACAGAAATGGAGGTCCCCTAAGATGCCATCCATGAGACGTTGAAACGTTGCCCCAGCATTACGAAGGCCAAAACAGGAGTAATTGAAGGTGTATGTACCAAACGGAGTGGTGATGGCAGTCTTAGGGATGTCTTCTGGGTTCATAGGCACCTGATAATACCCCTTCAGAAGATCGAGCGTAGAGAAAACCTTTGCTTTGTGTAGGTAGGAGGTCACGTCGGCAATGTTTGGGAGGGGGTAGGGATCCGGTTCTGTTTGCATGTTCAGGCGCCTGTAATCCCCGCACGGACGGAGGGAGCCATCTTTCTTCAGAACGATGTGTATGGGTGACGACCATGGACTGGAGGCCTTTTGGCAAAGGCCCATTTCCTCCATTTCGGCGAACGACGTCTGTTTGGCGGATGCCAATCGTTCCGGTGCCAGACGTGTGAATTTTGCGAAGACTAGGGGTCCCGTCATCATGATATGGTGATAAATACCGTGCTTGGCATGAACCGTGGGTGTTTGGCGAAGTTCTAGACGGAAAACTTCCGGGTATGACGTGAGGAGGTGGGCGTAGGCATCCGTGGGTGCGCTAATGTGGAGAGCGAGGTTAAAGGGGATGGGTTGAAGAAGTGTTGACAAGTACGAGTCTGCGTTGACCAATCGTCGGTGGGCGACATCGACCAGAAGGTGGAAATGAGAGAGGAAATCCGCACCGAGGATTGGCATTGTGACGTCAGCAACGAGAAACTTCCAATTGAATTTACCGTTTCCGAACGATAATGTGAGGTTCTCGTAACCGTAGGTGGGTATCGCAGATCCGTTGGCAGCTACCAAGCGGACGTCAGCAGATGTAGACTGACTAGGTCCTGTCTTGAAGAGTTTCCTTGGCAAAAGAGAACGACAAGCACCCGTGTCTACCAAAAATCGCACGTCCGTTCCTGCACCCTGTAAAAAGAAAAGATTTGAAACACGGGAGGCCACCGCCCCTAGCGATGGCCTACTTACACGTTTTTTGGCCACTGACAATCCTCGACACATTTCTTCGCGGTTACCCCTAATCTGAAGTGGTAGTAGCAAAACAGCGGCGGATGGGAGGTAGTAAGTGGCTGTAGAAGTCGTTCGTTGGGGCGTGAGCGATTGATGGGTGGTGGGCGGCTTTGTCTCTGCTTCGGCACGTCACGGTTTGGGCGTGTATGTCCTACGGCATTCATGTCAGCTTCAGTTGACGTTGAATAGGCATCCTCTTCGTGAGGGGTGGAGGCGTTGATGGAGGTCTTGAAGTGGCTGTCCATAAGGGCGTCGGCTTTGGTCATCAAGTCCTTTACGGGTAAACTATCGACATCGGGTATGACAGCGCGTACAGGTTCGGTTAAACGGCGTATCCAAAGGGCACGAAGTAGGTTCACCTCACGAGGAGAGCCATCTGCGGCAGGTTGAAGGCGAGCGATACTGGTCATTTCCCTGAGGGCAAGCGAAGCCCTTTGGTCCCCCAAAGGATGTTGCGAGAGCTGAAAAAGCTTTGCTACACGGGCGGCTGGCGACGGCGAGTACTGCTGCAGAAGGTATGTTTTGAGGGCGTCATACGCTATTGGGGTGTCTCCTTGTTCACAAAGCCAGTCGGATATTTCCAGGAAGGTGTCCTCGGGTGTCGACGCGAGAACATAATCTGCTTTGGTGGTTGAGCGAGTCACGACGTTGATGCGAAACTGGACTTCTGCGCGCTGAAACCAAGCAAATGCTTCTTCCCTGGCGAACGGTGAAAGTTTCAATGGGGCGGCCGCAGCGCCAACTGCTGTAGTGGAGTCCGCCATAGTACTAACGATGGAGGGGCGAGGGAGGTGGGGATGGAAGGCAGTGGGAGCGAGTCGACTTCCGGGGTCACCAATGTGACGGAGCCATGAGAGGGTTGTGATCTCAAAGGCAGGAAGCAATCGACTGAGTTATATTATTGTAGAACACTCTCCATATATAAAAAACCTCAAGGCAACAGGACATAACAAGTTCACAAGACAGACAATATTACAGAGGAAAAACCAGACTTAAATTTTCATGTTCGTTTTAGTGCGGGGGGAGAGCGAAGATACAAGCATGATATATACAAAAGGAATTATGTACAATTGTGTGAAACACGGTTGGTACACGTTAATCACTGAAGTCGTGTATGATTTAATAGGTCTAGAATTTTGCAAAACACTCATACATACAGGTACACAGACACACACACACACACACATATATATATATATATATATATATATATATATATATATATACATATATATATATATATATATATATATATATATATATATATAAATATATATATATATATATATATATATATATATATATATATATATATATATATATATATATATATATATATATATATATATATATATACATATACATATATATATATATATATATATATATATATATATATATATATATATATATATTATATATATATATATATATATATATATATATATATGTATATATATATATACCAGACCATTATAATAAAACAACAAAATATTGGATGATATTGGTAACGTTTTGACAGACAAATTAATAATTAGGGGACTTTACACTTTTGAAATAGGCCCAATGTGTATAAAATATTACTATTTTTAGCTGATAAAACGAATATAATACTAAAATATACACTATATTAGCCATAGCTTCCAGTTGGATATAGTTTTATTTCTATTGACTATGCTCATAGGAAATATCTTCGTAGCAAATGTCTATGGCTTTAGGTAGAGTCATGTGAATATATGAGAATTGTGCCACTGTCGCTTTGCAATAATATCATGTCAAGCTCTGAAATAATCTTATGGCAAATTGAATCTCAGCAAAACGGAGGCAACGAACATTCTGCTTCATCTCAAGTATGACAGTTGATAAGCCTTATCACACCTTGCATTCACTTCGCTCTGAGCCTGCTTATTTACATGGTGTAAGGAGTCGAACAATTGTAGAGATTTCTAATTTTCCTCTTTCCAGCCAGGAATTATTTATCTATTTCTGTATGAAAAAAATTATGTCTACTTCGATTATCTTTCAGTGAACTAGTATTTGTTGTACGTGTTATTTAATTGAAGAGCTGAAGCCTTTTTCCAATTATCTACCTAATTATTCACAATTGCTCACGACTCTTTTTCAGCGATTTTATACTTGGTGATATTAATATAAAGTCAATAATGTAAGGGTATCTGAAATGATAAACTTCATTATTTCTTTCAACAATATACATGCGATTAGATAAAAAAACAGACTTTTTTTATGTAAAATTCCCTGTTTATGTATATTCAAGATATCAGCCTCATTAAATATAACAATTAGGTATGTTTATTAGTTCTTTTAAAGAATAAACAAGTTCACATAAATAATTTATCCCTATAGATTTTCATATCTCTCTTTCTCGTTTTGTTTCCTCTGTAGTAGATTTGTCAGTAGAAGAGGTTTATTGCACTTGTGTGGACTTTACCATTAGCGTAAATACCAAAGTCATATCTAAGAGCTTTAAAAGTCATTTATAGGTGGCTGAACAATGTTTTGCAGACCTACTATTTATACATAGAATCAGCACCAGATTCCTCTTTCCACCCAAGCTATGACCAGGGAGGGCCAGCCAATGGCTGTTGAAGAATAAGCAGGAAGAGCTGTAGTTTCCACAAAAGAACTGCCTTACCCCAACCAGGCACATACCTAGCTCCCAAGGACAGGGAGGTTGCAGGCCCTTTAAGAAACTCTCGAGCGTTAATGTGAAACGACCTCCCTTCAAACAGATTGCTAGGCAGTGAAGTTTCCAATAGGCTGCTATATCTATTACTGTCCTTTTAGGATATACAAGGACACTTGGTAGTAGAAAAATATCTGAGGCTTTATCTGATTATTATCGTTTTGACCCCATTACCTTAGTAGACAAGGAATCATGTTACGAGGGAGAAGAATATTGTCATATTTATTTACAAGAGATATTAAGTTAATTTGCTTCGGCCAGTGTGTTTTCTATTTCCTAATAATATCCAGGACAGATAACTCTCATATTATTATTATTATTATTATTATTATTATTATTATTATTATTATTATTATTATTATTATTATTATTATTATTATTATTATTACAAACAGCAATAAAAATATCATCAATAAAAACATTCACATTAAAATTTCCGACAGGATAAATCTATATAAAGGACTTCATTCTGCTTAATTTGGCACTGTTCAAAGTAATATGAAAGGAATTATCCTGTCAATTCTGTTTGTTCTAAGAAATAAAATCAAACTTTGAGATCCATGGTATTCAATTACCATTATGTGACAAATTGCTAAAATTTTGACCTTGATAAACCTAAGAGACTCCATAATTCATGAAAAAATAAAATAGCTATAAAATAACGATATAAAAAACCATTCTGATAAAAGTTAATATTTGAACACGGATCACTCATAGAGTGCATTCCTATCAAGGGAAATTCATATTATGCATTCTTTACCTACTTTTTTTTTCAACATGCTTCATCCGAGAATATTATATATATATATATATATATATATATATATATATATATATATATATATATATATATATATATATATATATATATATATATATATATATATATATATATATATATATATATATATATATATATATATATATATATATATATATATATAT
>NC_090747.1:40551286-40561286 GCF_036898095.1 Palaemon carinicauda | reverse complement strand
TATGACATTTTGCAGCCGAACATTATTGTACATTATCATTCACCTGGGTCTTTCTCTTACCCTCACACTAGATTAAAAAAAAAAAGAGAGAAAAAAAAATCTCCAGCAATAAATCTAAATATCTCGAGAAAGACAACCGAATATGATGTCTTGATCAATGAGAATAACTATGTAGATGAATTTGTAGTATTTCTATTAGCAGCGTCGGAAAAAAAAGTTTGGGCTCTTGAAACAAGCAAAACACTGCACTAATGGAATATCACAGTAAAAATCTTCAAGACCATTTTTGGAAGTATATTCTTGTAGTCAATAAGTTTCCAGATTTATGGTTAAATTTAGGATTACTATAAAAATAATTGTCGGATATTTCACTTATAGCCATAAGGATTATGGTAAAATTGGTTTATTATGTCAGAAATTATATTTATACTACAATTAAGACTATTAACACTACAGTTTTATCAAAAACTATGAGCAGTTTAGAAGTGGGAAAGAAGAAAATTACCTTCCTCGAAAAAAGGATTTCTTGTCGGGAATTTTCATCAATCTTTATAATATTCTAAAAAATTCCAAATTGTTTCTCTTTCGAAAAGAGTATTGCACACTCTGTCCTTATTCTTTTAAAATGTTAAATTCTTCTGTAATTTTCATGAGTATTTTAGGGGTCATTTGTAATCTTCATAAGCGTCAGAGATAGACACTATGCGTATAGGATTTAAGCTATTCCTATGTACCTTTTTGTAGAAAAAAAACAACCTTTTAATTGTAAATAAATTATATAGTGTTTTAGTTTTATTTATAAGTAAACTCAGCATGCTAGCCTGAGACAATGTTTAAAGTTAATATATATATATATATATATATATATATATATATATATATATATATATATATATATATATATATATGTATATATATATATATATATATATATATATATATATATATATATATATATATATGTATACATATACATATATATGTATATACACATGTATATATATATATATATATATATATATATATATGTGTGTGTGTGTATATATATATATATATATATATATATATATATATATATATATATATATATATGTGTGTGTGTATATATATATATATATATATATATATATATATATATATATATATATATATATATATATGTATATATATATATATATATATATATATATATATATATATATATATGTGTGTGTATATATATATATATATATATATATATATATATATATATATAGGTTCCAGGATATTTGCGTCCCGGACAGTTGTGTCCCGGACAATTGCGTCCCCGGACATATGCGTCCCGGATATTTGCGTACCTGTTTGTGGGTTTTACTGATTCCATAAAGCTTTTCATCTTTACCTTTACACTATACGTTTACACAGTAATTTTTTGTATACCTTTATCCACCCTGAATATGCATATGTTTTAATAGCAACAAATAATTTATATTCTTAATTCATACTTTGGCAATGATTATACCTTTACCCATACCGGACACGAAAGGACATATATATAGACATCAATATTTCATTTCCACGTTTTATAATCTTTAAAAACTTTATAAAATGGGAAATTTTTATATATATGTATACATTATAAATTTTCTATACAGGTCTAAAAAGTTTAGGTTATATTTTTTTTAATAATGACTTACGATGGCTACTTTTAAGCTCGTACTTAAAAGGTATGCATGTTATGAACAATATCTCGTAAGAAAGATAGTCTACTTTCCTTTTTCTCCGCCACAGCTACTTATTTTATTAGGGCGTCAATTTGTTTCCAAATGGAGGGGTGATGACATGTTATATAATTCTGAATTGTGTTATGCCACCCTTCTAAACTATTATTGGACCTCGGTAAGTCATCAGCTGTTCGATAATGAACATTCCACGATGAAATTGAAAGAGTTGGTTGAATCCTATGGCCACTCCAACAACTAAGGTTAAACTGCCGTGAATAAAAAGACTCTTTTGCTTCTAGAGAAATCAGGATTTTTTTTCTAAAGGTCTACGTAAATACAAAAGTAAAACCATAGATAAGTACAGTAATTCTAAGTTCTGTACCTCAGTGGTTTTATGCCATATATCTTATCTACAGTAATTAGTAGTTCTCTAATCGAGCGATACATACATACATACATACATACATACATACATACATACATACATATAAAGAGACAGAGTTAATTCCGAATCTCTTAACAAATATTACCTGGTCACTAAAAACAAGTACAGGTACGCAAATTTCCGGGACGAAAAAGTCCGGGGACTCAATTGTACGGGGATGCAATTGTCCGGGACACAACTGTCCGGGACGCAAATGTCCAGTACGCAATTGTCCTACCACCGTATATATATATATATATATATATATATATATATATATATATATATATATATATATATATATATATATATATATATATATATATATATATATATATATATATATATATATATATAGAATGTCTTTATTCTACCTTTAAAGTTATAAGGAAATATCTGAATCAATGGCGTCTTATGACAGAATTTTGTCTTATTTTCATCGGAAGGAAATAAAGTAAATGTTTCACTTAAGTTTCCAAATGGATCAAATCCATATAATTTTGCGAATTTGAAATTACAATTCAGAATTTGCTAGGTATTAGAAGATTATATAAAACATCATAAAATACCTTTTCATATGTTATTAAGAGTTTTCTCTACTGAGATTCTTAATATGGATTAAATTATATTTTCCTTTGTTGCGTTAAAACCAATATTGAGGTTTTAGAATGAAGAAAAATATCAGCTGAATATAGAAATTCAAGAAATATATAAAGATAGAGAGAAAATTCCGATTGAGAAAGGAGTTAGATAAGGAGATCCCATCTTTCCTAAATAATTCACAGCCAGATTTCTCTTGCTTGAGGGTATACTCTGGCACATTCTTCTAATTTATTATTTTCTTTTCTTCGTATTGTTTTTTTTTTTTTTTTTTTTTTTTTTTTTTTTTTTTTTTTTTTCTTTAAATGGTGTGTTGAGCAGGCCTAATAGAAAGACCATATATGCGTGGTGGTTTATCAAGAGGTTGTATTTTCCTTATATGATTCTTATACTTTTCTAAACTATACCTACTGTCCTCCCTTCATTCGACGTGGCTATCCTGGAGGGTATTCATCTTTGCATGGTGCATCGGCTTCTCCATGTTGACCAGTTTTTCTGACTCATTTTCAATAGTCTTTGGATTAGATTAATCACTTTCTTTTTTATTTCTGTATATATTGTTTTTGTTATCATTCTTCTTAATTAGGTTTTTAAGTATGATGTATCGTTTTTAATACCATTAATTCTTTTGCTCTCTGGAAACAATGAGCAAAATCCGGGACCAGTACGTCCTAGATTTCGTCAACTCATCTGAGATCCTTCTAACTGGTTTTGAGAAGCCAATAATGTTGAAACATGATGCCATACCTAGGGCCAGGGGAATGACGGTGTATATTTCAACTGAGTACCCTGCTTCTCATAAGTCCTGCTAGGAATGTGGATGTCATGAGATTAAGGTAATAACAGTTTGTAGAAGGTATAACTGCTTCTATTTGTGTTCAATCTACCGGAATCCTGACATGGATGATTCAATCTTCAATTGCCTTATTACCATTATGGCTAAGATACAAGAAGATGATAAAAAGGCCTCTTTTGCCTTGGTGATTTCAATGCTCACCATAGGGAGTGGCTAAATCTGTTTCCCCTACAGATCACCTTGGCTTAAGAACTTTACACTTTGCCTCTGAATCAGGGTGTGAGAAAATCAGGAGTGAAGCTACTCACAGGTCTGGTAACTGATTGGACCTCGTATACACCGACTCCCCTGGAGTTATATATATTAAGGTTGGTTCTCCAGCTGCAACATCTGATCATGCCATGATTTCATTAGTAGTGAGTACTGAGCAGCCTGTCCCTGATGTATCTTAATCGTGTAATATCTATATGGAATCTCAAGCTGACTGGAATGGGATTTTGCATGATCTTTTGGGCTGAATTGGTCACAATTGTATAGTAGTATTGATCCTGTAGTCCCTTTGAATGAGAATCCAGTCAACATAATTGATAGGCGTATCACTTCTCGTATACTAAGGTACTGAGTGAAGGACAAACCATGGTTCAATGACGATTGTACACATGTTTATTGGGAGAAGTAGGAGGCATACCATTTTTGGAAAGGTAACATATCATATTTGACCTGGAATAACTATACTCAGCTTAGAGCTTTTGCTCAGAAAGTTTATGCTTTATATGGAAAAGAATACAATTTAACCATAAAAAAAACCTTTTTGGTACAAACCAGGAGCTTAAGTGATGGACTATCCTTAAATCTGCATTCTTTGGTGTTGATGCAACAGTTCCTCATCAACTTAAACCAGATTGCTCAGTCACTCAGTGTCCAAAGGAAAAGGCAACCCTTCTGTGAGAAACTCGAGCTTCCTCATTCCTGTTTTCCTGAGGCTAAAATAAGTAGGTTTGTCTTTCAATCTTGTGAAATTAAAGCTCTTTTGATGGACCTTGATACTCATGGGGGTGTAGACCCAAATGGTATTTTTCATTTGTTTTTTATAAAGACTGCAGATTTCTTAGCTCTAAAGTTTTTTGTTATTTTGCACAAGTTTGCAAGAAGAGGAGCTTTTAGCTCTGGTTGGAGAATTGGTAATGTTACTCCACTGTGTAAATGTGTTTGTGGTACCTCAAGTACAACCGATTACCACCAAATTTCCATAACTCCTAAATTATCTTAAGTTTTGTGCATCTTTTGACAAAATGTCTTAATGTGTTTGCTGAAGGTAATCATCTATTCCCTAGTATGCCATTTGGTTTTCATAAAGGCCTTGGAGTATGTGATGCCCCTCTAACAATCTCCAATGCAGTACAGAAATCCCTTGATGGTGGTCCTGAAGTTCGTATGATTGGCTTTGATTTTAGTGTTTACTTTGAATGTGTTAATCATGAGGCCCTTGTTTTCAAACTCAAACAGATGCGAGTGGTTGGGTCGTTTCCTGGCATCATTATTGTTTTATCAAGTAATAGATCTTATAAAAGTGTTGTGGATGGGCTCCAAAGTAAGTATAGGAATGCTTGTGTGCGTTGCCCATTACTTTTCATACTATATACACATAACATGTGGTTTGGTCTAGAAAGCAAGCTTGTTGAATATGCAGATGATGCTACTCTCTTTGCATCAATTCCATCTCCTGAATGTAGATTTGGGGTTGCTAAATCCCTTAATAGATATATAGCTAAAATTAGTGCAGCATGCATAATATGGTGTATGAAGTTGAATCCTAACAAAACTCCAAGTATGAATGTAAGTAGATCAAGAACCGTGGCTCCTCAACATCCTGATCTTCATTTGCACCAAAAAAAGATGGCTTAATGAGAAAGTCTTTCAAGATTTTTGGTGATCAATCAGTTTTGAAGATGTGTTTTAATTCTTTCATTTTGCCTTGTTTCGATTATTGTTCTCTTGTTAGGTCTTCACTTGCTGATTTTCATCTTAATTTGTTGGACAGAAACTTACGGTCTATTAAATTTCTTATTCCTGATCTAGATATTAATTTTTGGCACCTTTGTTCAATTAATTCATTATGCATGTTGCATAAGATTTATTTTTTTGATTCTGACCACCCTTTTCATTCAAATCCTCCCAGACAGTTCCATCCTGTTCGTAATACTAGGTATGCAGTTAATTTCAATAGTCAGGCCTTCTCCATCATGAGGCTCAATACTACACAGTACTGTAGAAGTTTTATTCCAGCTGCGACCAAGTTGTGGAATGATCTTCCTAATCGGTTAGTTGAATCAGCAGAACTTCTAAAGTTAAAACTTGCTTACATAAGTCCGTTTATAGTTTATATATCAAATATCTGTTTTCATGTTGTTATTGTTTTTAAAATATTTTATTTTAACTTTTCATTCTTCCTTATATCATTTATTTCCTTATTTCCTTTCCTTACTCGGCTACTTTTCCCTGTAGGAGCCCTTGGGCTTGTAGCATCTTGCTTTTACAATTAGGGTTGTAGCTCAGCTAGTAATAATGATAATAATGATATGCCAAGAAAGAGTTTTTAAAAATCTATCTTTTGAAATACAAGAATTAATGTGTATAGGGAATACCTTAACAACTTAATTTTTGCAGATGATATAGACGTGTTAGCAAATCATAGGAGGAACTACAAAAGATGATAAAATATATAGAATGCTTAGAGAAAGCAGAAATGTTAGACAGAAAATTAATAAAGAGTAAAATTGAGACGATGCTCAATATAATTGCACACAGAAAACAATAAAATTCATGAACGATCCTTTTGATATTGTTAATAAATATTCATACTAGAGACAGACAATAAGTGTTTCATTAGGACAAGACTAAATTTAAAAGAGCGATAAGTAAGGGAGGGAGAGCTTCCGGGGAAAAATTAGATTATGAAAATTAAAACTTCAATTTCTTTACAAAGATAAAGCATTTAATCAGATCTTCCTACCAGTTTCAACTTATGCTTGACTTTAACTTCTCTAACACTCTTACATGGCTTCTCCATGTCCATTTTATATGTTTCTTTTTTTTTATAAAAGAAGGTATTTACAACAATTTTAATTTAAAACTTATATTTTTCAAAGATATTTCCATTTTTCGTTATAAAGTTTATATTTCTTCATCTGTATGTTGTTAGTGCATAAATTTGGATGATCTTGAGTTCATACTACTTATTAGGCTTGACAATTAATTCAGCAATTATATCACTAACACTATGAAACTCTTCCATGAAAATCCTCTCCATTTTCTTTGTTCCTCTTTTAATCTTATATAGGATTCCCCATGTCTTCCAATTCCATTCAATCCTAATATATCAAAATTTATATAATTCAGCTCTTCAATTAACACAGTATGATCTTCTTTAGACATTTTCCTGGCATTGTATGTGGCAATGTTTGGTTTCAAAAGGTGACCTCTCTTATTCCAGAGATTTTTAATACTCAATGCAATGGAATGAAGCTGGTAACTGTGGTTTGAGATGGGGTTGTGATATACATTTCTGGGATTTGGCCAGTTTTCATCAACACGCTAGTCACTGCAGATTGGTGATGGAAGATAATTTTTTTTTTTTTGGATGGCTCGTACCGAACCAACGTAGTAGGGATGGTCCTGACTAGCATAAATTTTCTAATCAATGTGACTCGGTGCAACCCCTTTCAGCTCGTTTTGAACGGGATACATATATGTATATATATATATATATATATATATATATATACATATATATATATATATATATATATATATATATATATATATATATATATATATATATGATAAATTTTACAAATTTTTACGTGTTTTTCATATTCAAATAAGCCATATATATTTTTGTTACATTAATGTCTGGATTCTCTTAAAATATATATGGCTTATTTGAATATATATATGTATATATATATATATATATATATATATATATATATATATATATATATATATATATATATATACAGTATATATATGTATGTATAATATATATTTATATATATGTATATATATATATATATATATATATATATATATATATATGTGTGTGTGTGTGTGTGTGTGTGTGTTTATATATATATATATATATATATATATATATATATATATATATATATATATATATATATGTGTGTGTGTGTGTGTGTGTGTGTGTTATATATATATATATATATATATATATATATATATATATATATATATATATATATATATATATATATATATATATATCAGCTATAATAGATCTAATAATGAAATATTGAAGGATATATGTAATATTTTACTAGGCAAAGGAGTAATTATCAATTTTTATCATTGCTCTATTGAAATGAGCTTGATTTGTGTAACATCTATTTTGCTTATATGACGAAACGAATGAAAGGCTCATATATGCACTCAATTTACGATAGCCTATTATTGAGTGTTGTTTCAATTTCAAAGACTTCAAATTTAAAGATACGCCTTTTGCATGGAATACGTTCGAAGGAAACGCTTTCGTAGCAAATGTCTCTTGCTCGGTTTGAGCCAAGGGAATATATTAGAATTGTGTCACTGTTGCTTTGCATTGATATCAAGTCAAGCGTTGATATACTCTCATGCAAATGGAATCTCAGGAGAACGTAGGCAACGAACTTTCAGATTCCGTTTATATATAACACTTGATGAGATGGGAAAAGAGCAAAACATGTTCATGCCTCGCCGGGTTTTCTTTCGGTGGCTGCTTATCCATGTGGCATAAAGAATAAAACATTTCAAGAGATTTCTATCTTTTTATTTCTCTGGCTGGGAGTTTTTTATTTGTCTCTGTGTGGAAGGAGTATGTCTTGAGAAATTATTTTCTTGGGAATTATCATTTGTTATTTGTTAAAAGAACTGTTACCTTTATTCCAACAATTTTACATTTGGTGATATTAACCTAATGTTATTATGTAAGAGTAGCTGATTATACAAACCTCAGTATTTCTTTCAATAATATACTTTCGTATTTACATAAAGCAACTTTTTGTTCAGCCAATATTACCGGTTTATGTATATTAATGACATCAGGCTTATTAAGAAAACTAATTAGGTGTAATATATATATACAGTATATATATATATATATATATATATATATATATATATATATATATATATATATATATATATCTATATATATATATATATATATATATATATATATATATATATATATATATATATATATATATAAGGAAAAATTAGTCTGAAACATTTTTAAGTGATAAACGAGTCCCCATGATTAATTTATTCGTCTCTCTCTCTCTCTCTCTCTCTCTCTCTCTCTCTCTCTCTCTCTCTCTCTCTCTCTCTCTCTCTCTTGTTTAATTTCTCCCGAGGTAGGTTTTTTTAGTGGCTAATTGTTCATTGTCTCTGTGAGGAGGTTGGCATTCGAATAAATTCCCAGGCCATATCTAGAAGTTTTAAAAGTTCGTTATGAGTGGCTGGGCAATGTCTTCTGGATCGACCATTGATACGTATGATCAGCACCCAAACCCTCTCTCCACAGAAGATATGACAAGGGAGGAACAGTCAATGGCTGCTGATGAAAAAACAGGTATAGCTTTAGATTTCCCTAAGAATGGCCTTCCCCAACCTCCACCATACCACGCTCACAAGGACAGGAAAATTACAGACACTATTTGAATATTTCCAGCATGAGTGTGACTCGAAATCCCTCCCAAGTGACTGTGATTCAGTGACATTTCTAATAGGCTTCTTCCTACCTTTCTTATTGGCCTCTAATTGTATAAAAATACATTCGATCTCTTATAGTAGAATTACATATGTGTATTTATCTGGTTCTTATCACCTAAGTCTCAGTAACCTCGTGGATAACGATTCCTGTCACTAGGATAAAGACTTGTTGAAATTTATTTTCAAGAGATTTATTTTCAAGAGATAATATAATCTATATGTCCCTTTTATTTTATCTTATTTCATTTTTTTTTTACCATTGTGTTTCCTTTTTCACGATTATTAGGGAAATATCAAGTACATCAACATCTTTTAAAGTGGAAATCTAGAAACTGGGTGGGTCTTTCTTTGGACAAACATAAGTTTCATGTACAACTTATCACTACCCATTTATGTTTTAATGCTGTAGTTAGTGAGCAAAAGGAATAAATATCACAGATATTCTTCAAACTTTTTTTTTTGTGTCTGCTTTATAGTGCTGATTGAATTTGAGTTTCATTGACACCAAACCAACAATATAGGAATCATGAAATATTATCACATATAGCCATCTGGCTGAAACCCGAATACTCACAAACATATAGTAATAACTTATCAGTAATTTTTATTACTTTGAATTTGCGAATGATAGCTAAGATATTTTTCGTTTTCGATTATACGGATTAAAATGTAGTTGATAAAAGGGGAAAAAGTCAAAAGATTTGA